>NW_015630979.1:890996-892304 GCF_001515625.1 Sinocyclocheilus rhinocerous
TTCGATCTCTCTCGCGCTGCACAACTGAGCTGCGTTTAGCAGACTGTGTGCGACAATGCTGCTGTGCGGCAGAGATGAGGACTGTTTGAAAATATTTTTTCCACTAAAACTTTGATGCGCATCGTCTCAGTTTAATAGGCGAACATAACAAAAGATGTGATCGCAAAACAATTAGGAAAAAAGCATTTAGGGCTGCAACTAACGATTATTTTGATAATCGATTAGTTGGTCGATCATTTTTTTCTTCTTCGATTAATCGGATTAAAAACAAACAATTTTCTTTTTTTATTTTCATTACAAAATTTTAAGTTATAACATGTAAATACATAGACCTAGTCGCCAGTGGCAACCTCAGCAAAAACTTCACTCACAATTTAATATTTTTGGTCGCAAATGCGACCGTTTTAGTCGCAGTTTGGAGCCCTGCCACAACAAGATTTACAATTTTCAGAGTGTTCAAATAAATGTTTATGTTATATTTTGGTTGCATTTATGTGGTTGTGTAAAATAGGCACATAATAATATTGTAATAATGATTAGAGCCTGACCGATATATCGTTTTGCCGATATTATCGGCCGATATAAGCCTGTCGCAGATGTATCGGTATCGGCGAATATGCCGCCGATATGAACATTTTTTTTACAGAACATAGGCTATAACGCAGATTAAATGCTTCTGAATGGTGTAATTACTTAGTTTGTCCAGCAGAGCGCACTCCATTGTTTGCTACTGGCGACCCAGGTCAGTGTAGTGTAGAGATGCAAGGATGAGCTCAAACTTCACCAGAGTCCGCTGCTTCAAATTATCCACCCGCCACCCACCCGCTCCTATATTTGATCGTCACATTACAATGATTCTAATTCTTAGTTTTGCATGATGATATGATGATTTGATGGTTAATTTTTAACGGCAGATTCAGTGACGTTAGAGACGATAGCTGATCTGCGCATCACGGCACGCGTCTGTGGCGCATTAAAGCATGTGTTACGGCCACCGGAGCTGATCGCGGCCACTCAGTCAATGCTGGTGTTTATACCGGCCGCACCGCGGCCCACAACTCATGCTTATCACATCGGTCACATGTTTCCTATTGGACTTTGTCGCGCCGCTCGCGACCAGGGTGGAATAGAACCCATTATAATCAGTGATGCTGTCTACACTGGATGCTGTAAACTGATGCCTCGTTCTATTTGTGACGTACTGACAAAAAGTTAAAATGATTTTCAACGGTCGCTTTGTCGCGTCCTGTTGCGGTGCAGACACGGTGTCAGCATAGTTTGTCAGTACAGTCAGTAACGTAGCAGATT
>NW_015630979.1:893327-894352 GCF_001515625.1 Sinocyclocheilus rhinocerous
GCGTTTTCGCAGAAATCATATGGCCCTAGAAATGGAACCACACTTCAGAACATTTCGGCTTGCCCTGTGTGTTGTTTGAACGAGTTGCAGGGGTGATATCACGTCACAGGGTCTCTCTTTCTCTCTCTGTAGCGTATGCTCCCAGATGCGTTCTCAGGTACCGAAATTTGGCACTGATTGATTTAACGTGAATCGGTACTCGGTAGTACCGACGCAATTCGGTCGGTACCCTTAAAAGTACAGAGTTCGGTACCCAACCCTAGTCACATATAGCCTACACATAAAGAATATCGGCCGATATATCGATATCTGTCTTTTTTTACTCCATAATATCGGTATCGGCATCAGCCCCCAAAAAACCCATATTGGTCGGGCTCTAATAATGATACAGTATATTGATCATACATTGTGTGCATGCCCACAAAAAAGTATCTGAATTATATTACTGTAATCAAAATTAATGATCACAATTATGTGATATTATATATTTTTTATAATCATGCAGCCCTAAATCCTACATGTATTCTTTTCACTGAGCTCATCGCAGTATATTCAAGGTTTGCCTTCTTCATGAAGTATACATTTGATGCTGCCAAAACAAGGTGTCTTAGTAGGCTACGCAATTAAGATGCCAATCTTTTGGAAGAACCTTTGCATCAGATGAGGCCTGAAAAGGTTGTTCCTATAGGGAGCTCACTAGATTTTGTATCGCAGCTATAGTGTGTGGTAGGGCTGTGTATCACCAGCAAGTCACGATACGATACATATCACGATACAGAGGCCAGAATACAATACGTATCACGATACGGGACTGCACTGAATTTCACCTCAGCAGAATTTAGTAAAACAGCTGTTTATTAAACACTGCATACTATAGTGCCATTTCTAACTATTGGCAGTGCAGGCAGTTGACCTCTGCATTATGAAGGGCATCCATAACTGTACCACAGTACAATATAGGTAATGGCATATGTTTCATGTTTACATTGGGCACTCCCCACCAGGTACAATATTCAGATTTTTTG
>NW_015630979.1:896333-899083 GCF_001515625.1 Sinocyclocheilus rhinocerous
ACGTCGTTTCGCGTGGCGGTGTGCACGGCATTTTTTTTTACTTTCCACGCAGCTCCGCTTCCGAAGATGCAGGAGTTCAAAGCGACTCTAGCCGAACGTGCACGTCTGTGCCAGCATTTGTGTGAAACAGAAGCAGTTTGATGTCAAGTTCAGTCACTCACACAGATCACGTTGCGGCCGCACTCAGACATTCAGGAACAAACTTTTTAGCGCTGCCCCGCAGTTTTATCAACTAAATAGCTTAATCGCTCAAGAGCTACATTATCTTTTTCAACAAGGAGCTGGTAGCATCATTGTTTCTAAAGGAATTAAAGCCACAGCTTTACTGTTAATAGAGAAAAGCGGCAAAACGGGTGGTAATTCATACATACACAGCCTCTCTCTCTCTCTCTCTCTCTCTCTCTCACATAAATGAACACTTGATGAATTACACTTTTCTGAGAATAGAATATTGAAGCGGAGATCGCTAAACTGCAAGCTAACCGTGTTTTCAGAAAGCAAGCACGTTTATCCACAGTGGAGAGAGAGCGCGTGCACATGGTTGCTAGGTTGACAAAGATAAGTAACACACTTAGCATATATTTCCGTATTGCGCAAGTGGGAAGTCTCTTTATATCAGGCAACCCAGTTGTGTTCCTCTGCGGCCAGATTAAACCTTGTTGTAGCCTATATATTATGCTCTATTCATTATTTTTTAGAAACCTCGCACTTTTCTACTCCATTTTAAACGTCAAATCTCTGTGACGATACATCGTCGTATCGATGTATCGAACACTGCACTAGTGTGTGGTGTAAGGACTGATGTGTAATATACTAGTCATTTGGATCTACACACAACATGTTATCTGTCACTGCTGATTAAATGCTTGGCAGCATCAGACATGTGTAGTTTTCAGGGAAAATGCATGTGACACGTGTAACCAATACCTGTTAATGACGTCAGGGCTTTCCTCAAGAGATACGACTAAACAGTATGCCTGAAGTCAAACAAATCAACCATAGATTAACCTGTCAGGTCCAAAGAGCATACTTACTCAATATACATGTTTTGCTGTGTTAGACAATATGATTTAGCCTATAAATAAATTTCTTTACCGAAGAGTGTAAAGACCATCGACTCTACCGTGCAGGGACACCGGCAAAGGATAAGTATCGCTTTTTATTTCTCCTCTTTCCTATTACTTGTTTCGCTTCTGTTTCAGTTTTTATAACCATTTCTTACTATGTGTAAGTAAGTTGTTGTTTTTTAGCATGTGTGTTTGGCAGTGTTATTTTTTAGGATTACTGATAAACTACTGTCATTTGATTTGTATTATTTGTATTTGTTATTTATTTTAATTTTAGTTAAATTATGTCTGAATTTATTATGCCTGTATAGGTCTTTAGCTTTTAGTTTTGGATCTGTTTTTAGTTGTTTTAATACTACAATTGATTGCTTCTGTTGTCCTCATTTGTAAGTCGCTTTGGATAAAAGCGTCTGATAAATGACTAAATAAATAAATAAAATTAATTTAGTGCATTGTGAGAGCACACAAACAGAGAGAACTAATCTGATTAGCTGTGTTCTGTGATCGACTGTGTCACGTCACACCCCATTGTCATATTCATTGTCACACAGAAATTATTTGTCGCTGGAATCTTTATCAGTGTCACACCTGCTTAGAACATAGTGTTAGACTGTGAAAACCAGGGAATTTTGAATTTGGAACAAGAAACTCACTTAATTCATGACCTGTTTACAGACAGTCATATCCAGGCCTCCTCCTCTGATCGTATTTTTCCACTCTCTCTTGTTCTGTGGCTGATGTTTGGTTTGTGGGTGGATTAGTTTAGCAGTACCCGGGAGGACTGAGGGCTGTGTCTCTAATTGTAGACATAAAGACAGCAGGGCGAAAGGACATGCTCCAGTTAGGGCTGTGACGGTGGCAGATTTTTACCACCGCGGTTGTAATGGACCAACTACCGCCGGTGGCGCGGTGTTGATATAAACATATATATATATAGGCTATATATAATTAATATTAATTATATATATATATATATATATATATGTATTAGTGGTGTCAAAATTAGCGTGTTAACGCAGGCAATTAATTTTTTCAGTTTAACGTGCGGAAACTGTACTGTTTGTAATGCGTGATCTTCAATTGCACACACATAGGCGCCGGCGCGCACTGTACCCTGTATCATTTAATATCAAATCGCAAAAGAAACTACGTGCATGCAATGTCGTGGTCAGTTAAGTCATGAAGTTACCAAAAAGGTGATTAAAGCTGCCTTAAAACTGTGCATGCATGTAATATATTATAAATGAGTCGCATTTAAGAACATGTCTCTGAAATGGTTTTCAAAACTGTCCTGGAGCCCAGCACTGTCTCACTCATCTAACACCCGATTCAACTCATCAGCTCATTATAGAGACTTTAAGACCTGAAGTGGGTGAGAAAAGGTAAAGAGAGTTGAGAGAAAATACAATGCGCGTCAGATCTGCGTCACGTTCAGCAGCGGCAGCTCTTAAAGTAATAGCAGCCTAAACAACCTAATAACCAGCTGCTGTGTTGTCTGTTAATCAAAGAGGAAATAAAGAACTTTTATAGCTTTAAGGGGTTCATCTATGTTTAATTTAGAATGTAGCGTTTGATAACTTTATTCAATTTCTGTATATTTCTGCTGAAGGGCACAGGTATCTAAATATGACATTTATTATAATGGGTTTATGTGAAGATTGTTTTAAGTTCACTTAAATTAGA
>NW_015630979.1:900056-907481 GCF_001515625.1 Sinocyclocheilus rhinocerous
ATTTACACCTGGTCAAAAGTTTGCTGACGAAAGGTTTTGTGAGATATGTCTGTGATACATTACCCAATGCTGCAAAAACACGTAGAAACCTTTGAAGCTGCCCTCAGCGATCGCAATCACAAGTATGATGATGATCGGGTCAGTCGCACTGGTGCTCCTAAAAAAATTTTCATAGTCGCACGCAGTAGTTTTCAGTCGCAAATGCGACTGAAATGGTCGCACTGTAGAGCCCTGTTTAAATAAAATTAACTTGACCTTCAAGGGGGGCGGGCCTAAAATCATGGCAGGGGAAACACTGCATGTGAATGAAATGAAATTATTTTATTTTAAATGTGCTTCTGATTACAGATAGGCTGGGATTACACAAGATTTGTATTTTAAAGATAACCAGTTCGAAGGGAGCATAATTTTCTTTTTGGTAGGGATGCTCCGATCAGGATTTTTGCAGCCGATACTGAGTACCGATTTCTTGTCATGGTGATCGGCCGATACCGATGCCGATTCTGATGCTTCAAGCTTTAGACGGTTTCATCAGGCGCAGACGCCTGGGCCGAAGTTAACTTCCGGTCTGTGTTTGTTTATCAGTCTGGCTATGGCGCTGGCTACAAACGCAGTTAAAGTTAAGGTGATGAGTAGACTGAAGGTGGGCTCAGGTGGTTGTGCTGTGGGATGTGTTTCCCATAGGGCTGCTACGATTCGTCGATTCTATTCGACTACTCGAAAAAAAAAAAAAAGATGACTGAAACGAAGAAAAAACAAAGTGAAGTATGTTCTTACTTCACTCAGTCATTTATTTACTTTATAACAGTAAATAAATATCGGTTCTGCATATCGGTTATCGGGCACATAAACATGCAAATAATTGGTATCGGTAATAAAAAAATCAATATCGGTCGATCACTAATTACAACAGTAATTTATATATTATTTATCAATGAGTTTTTATGAATGAATGAATGAATGATGCATTTATATAGCGCTTTATTGTGTATTGTTGTACATAATCATTATCATTTATCATTGATAATTCCTTTGGCGGTGTTTCTGTAAGCCCATGCTAGATCAGAGGGGATTGTGAGATAGCTATCCCACAGCACAGGAGAAGATTTGGATGGAAATTATAACTTCCTGTCCTGCTTTGTAATTCAAGGCTTATGACTTGGCACTTTAAGGGCCAACACACGTTTATTGCTCCCATGTGCTCTACAGATGTTACTTCACTGATGTAGACACACACAACTAATCCTCTGTATGTGCATTTGTGCATATGGAGCAGAGGTCAATCACTGAGATGAGACCATTAGAAGAATCATAAAAACACTTTGAATGTCAGCATATAAAACAGTTGAAGCGTTTTAAATGTTATTGTCTAAATTCAGTTTTGACATGTACTAGGGTTGTGCACTTTGATTATTTTGACTGCTTGAATACTTTAAATCACTAAATACTAAATCAACTATTAATGTGTTCTTACTCCAATGAAAAAAAAGTGACACATTTGAGTAGAGCTTTGAATACTGTGAAATCAGGTCATACGGTTGTGGTTTCATGAACAATTTTTGCTGTCTCAGCTTAGTACTACCCTTCTCTGTAAAGTCGGGCGCACACTGTGCAATTTTTAAAAAGTCCTTTAGGATTGTACTTGTCAGACTGTACGAACATGATGATCATGTCACACTGTGGGATCTCAGTTGTTATTAATGTCAGACTGTACGACAGTCAAGACGTGTTAAAAACGGGTGAGCGCAAGAAAACTTGTCCGTAGTTTTACATTATCCACCCACACAAGTGACAGCGAGCCGCATTGCACGCGTGGCTGAAATGTTGGCTATCATCAAAAGTATATGAACAGCGGCATTACCGGCGTATTTAAGTAAGCAGCACTACACACCCACTTGAAAACAGCAGTGCAACCGGTGTTTATCATAGCAAAGGCAACATATCAGATGAATTCCGTGAGCGGAGGACGGGAGCACCGGAGTTTTTGGTAGTCTCTAGCATTAATTCTGATCATGGCTTGTCTTGAAAAACGAATACAGTTTGACGTTTGTCGTAGGAGAAGTCACACTGCAGGACTGTGCGCCAAATCTTCTGACACTGCCAGAATTTCATCGGAGGTAAAATTTGATCGCAACAGCCATTAATTGGCTGTCGGTGAACATGTCAAACTAACGATCAAAGACTACAGATTTTAGCCTAGGTTTATAGGAATCTTTTGTGATTTTCAAAATTTGTCTCAGACGACCAAATCGTGGCCAAAATCGCACAGTGTGAGCCAGGCTTTAATCACATTTAGATTAAGCTTCAGCCCACCCGCTAACTAGTTTATGGGTGTCTGAAAGTAAAAGGCACTGTTAGCCCTTCTAAGTGGACTCATGGGGGGACAGCCTCTCGCTACCTGTGATACACACGTCTAATTGGCAGTTCTTTGCACGTGTCTGCTGTCTAATCAGCTGTTAGGCTGGAATACGGCTATTGGCTCAAGAAAATTGAGCCATTGGAAAATCAAGGCACATCTGTTGTTTGTCAAATCTTACCCTACCACTAAAAAGTTTCCTCTCAGTTTCCTCTCTCAGATGCAGAGTTTTGAAGTAGAATGCAAGCCTTCAGTTAAAGGTGGGTCTAAATAAAGGGGACTGAAACCATACGAGATACAGATGTTGTCCAGACTTGCAGAACAGGTCTGGTGGTTAACTGGTTATGTCAAATCAGCAATAAAAATGAAAAGCACTTTGGTTTTGGTAGCAGTTGACAGTAAAGTGAAACTAAGTTGAAGGGATGTTAAAATCTGATGGATTTATCTCATATATTCATGTGACATTTATGGGAGTTTTCTGAGACTGGAGTGACTAAATGTGACCTACCATATGTGTACAGGACTGTGCACTCACTATACAGTAGATATGTACTTATGTAAACATGTAGGGCCATTTACACAAAGGGATGACAACTATAATTATACCTTTGAAGTTGTAATAATTGTTCTACACCACACATATAACAATAACAACACAGAGGAGCGATAAATGACACAACTGAAAAAAGTTAAAACCATTGAGAGCCAATCAGAATCCACCAGACTGTACAAAGCTCAAGCTTTTAAAGTGGTATACAATATATAGACATGCTCTTGTTTTTCATATCTAGCACAAGGGCTTGTTGTGGGCAGTATTAGCTGAGAAGACAAGCACAGATACACACTTGTAAAAGCAAAAATAGTATTTCATTTGGGTGCCTTTGACATACTTTTTTAATGCATCATGATTTGAGATAGAGTAATTCTAATATTGCATCTGATTTAAGGCAGAAGGTATGTGGATTGGGACACAGCCATAATTTCCGTGTTTCAGTAGACTAGTCATGTCAGTACTACATAAGTACATAGAGTAGTACATAAATAGAGACCCTTGTCTGCCCGTTGCGTAGGTGCCTTGTTGTCTTGGGTCATTTGAAAGACATGAATAGATTTCCCTACTACACATGCCTCCGTCTTCTATTTATGCATTGCAGCATGTTAATATTGTAAAGGGAGCTATTGTATACCAGTATGTAGGTGTTGGCCTCACTGTTCATTGGCTAATAGACATTGAATGTGGATGGGTAATGTTTACTCTGGGTTTGGTTAGTCTACTTGGCTTGATTTATTTGCCTTTGACGCTGTAGTTTTGCAGCATCTATATGAAAAGGATCACAATAGATTGCTTTGATGAAGGAATTCTGTAACTTTACTATTTACTACTGTAAATAGAAACCTTTGAAACAACAGTAGAAGACATAGGCCTAAATCAGATGTTATTTATTTATTTATTGAGATCATTCTGTTCTGTCTCTATGGACAAATTTAGAATAGAGCGATTCAGTGAGCTGCAGCCCACACACTCACTTTCTGTCTCTATTTCTCTTCCCATCACAGAACAGGTGGTGATATCAGAGAGACTGTCTATTGGCTGTAGGCCTAACCCACTCCTCTGCATTATTAACACTGTTACACTCTGCTCTGTTGCTTTAGCATGTTATTGCTCACTGCATCTATTTACAGTGCTTGTATGTGGTAACGGAAGGAGCTGACTGCTGTAATGAGCCTGGTATTACAATTTAACCCATTTAACCCTACAAAACAATAAAAGGACATTTTCATAGTCTACTGCACTAGGGCTGTGCGATTAATCGAAATCGAATTGAAATCGCGATTTGAGACGTTGCGATTTCCTAATCGCAAAGCCTGCGATATGGACGCGATATTACTCTGTTCCAGAGCATATGCATGACTGCCAGCCTTGAGTTGCAGTCTTACTAACCAATAGAGTGAGCGCACCTCCGTTCTCCCCAATCAGCACTGCTCTAGCCAACTGCGTAAACACCCACCATAAAAAAATGTAAAAAAACGGAGAGCGGACGGGAGAGAGACAGAGTGGGATTATGGCGTCTACTGGGTCAGATCGATAGTTAGGCAAATTAAAACTAAAGAAAAACGTATGCAACTTAAGCTTCGAAATGACAGACAACGAACAAAAAAGGTCTGCACACTGTTCAGCGTAACTGAAGGGATCAGAGTTTATAATGTCTTTGCAGTTGATGTTCTCGTCTATTTGATCTAGGACTGGGTGATATGGATATTTTTTTTCCAAATGTTTGACCTATTCAAGGTAACGCTTTTGATTTAAGATTTAACTGGTCAACTTAAAAGCGCAACTACAGCATGATTCAAGTATCATTCTCTTTATTAAAAACTTGCAGAACCATCTGGTTAAAGAAAGTTATATTCTGAGTGCACCACACGTCAAACAAATTCACTTGTTAAAATATCTTTGCAGAAAAGATGCATGAAATATTCAGGCAAATATTGTACAAACTTGCCTTAAACATGTTCAGAAATAATATAAAATAAGAAAAATGCAAAATATTTCAAAATGTAGACATTCAGTTTTAGAGTAGTAGGCTATATTAGCTGTAAATGTTTTTAAAAGCAAAGAAAATAACAGAACCTTTCACCTGTCACCATCATGCAAACATGACATATCAAACATACACTAGTAGTTCTTTACAGGTTTTTGCATTTCACTGCACTGCTTTTCCATTTTTTGTTTTCTGTGTAAACATGCGCTTGATGTACATTTGATTGTTGTCTTCTGCATGTCATGCACATGAAACGGTGTTCTAAAAAATATGGTGCTCAAGTTAAAATAAGTTCAACTTGTGTCTCATAACCTTGCGTATTTTCCCACCTCAATGCCATGTCTCGTGTTTTTCAATGTAAAAAACACATTCTTTGTGAATATCCCCTTTGGATTTGCGATATGTTCTACAGTTAGGTCCATATACTGTATATTTGGACACTGATACAATTTTCATAATTTCGGCTCTGTATGCCACCAGAACAGAATTCAAAATAAAGCAGTCAATATGAAATTGAAGTGCAGACTTAAAGCTTTAATTCAAGGGGTTGAACAAAAATATAAAATAAAATGCTTTGGTATTACAACCATTTTTATTCACAGTCCCCCCATTTTCAGGGGCTCAAATGTAATTGGACAAATAAATATAATCATAAATAAAATGTTGAAAATCCTTTGCAGGCAATGACTGCCTTAAGTCTGGAACTCATGGACATCACCAGAGACTGGGTTTCCTCCTTTGTGATGCTTTGCCAGGCCTTTATTGCAGCTGACTTCAGTTGTTGTTTGTTTGTGGGTCTTTCTGCCTTTAGTTTTATCTTCAGCAAGTGAAATGCATGCTCAATCAGATTGAGATCAGGAGATTGACTTGACCATTGCAGAATATATTCCACTTTTTTACCTTCAAAAACTCCTGGGTTGCTTTTGCTGTATGTTTTGGGTCATCGTCCATTTGTACTGTGAAGCGCCGCCCAATCAATTTTGCTCCATTTGATTGAATCTGGGCAGAGTGTATATCCCTATACACTTCAGAATTCTTCCGGCTGCTTCTATCCTCTGTCACATCATCACTAAACACTAGAGATGCACCGATTGCAATTTTCTTGGCCGATTCCGATTTCCGATTTTTTTTAAAATTGTGGCCTGCCGATACCGATTTTTGCCGATTCCGTTTTTCTTTCTAAAAACTATAATTGACTGCATATATAAACAAAAATGTATACTTTTTTTAATGCAAAAAATGTATTACATAAATTATTAAACATTACAATTCCCTGCCGATTCCGATTTTCTTTCTAAAAACTATAATTGACTGCATATATAAACAAAAATGTATACTTTTTTTAATGCAAAAAATGTATTACATAAATTATTAAACATTACAATTCCCCCTAATCTGGACAAAGTTGCACTTAAACAACTCTCAAAATGAAGTGCTCTATGACTAGAAAGAGGTAGAAATAGCAATTAACTAAAAAGGAGTTGCTGTATATAACAAAACAGATGTCATTTCCCACTGCGTTTCTTAAATTGACATTTTTTCACTAACCTTATTAAATGTGTCATCATTCACATCAGATTCTTACATTGTTTCAATTAATTCAATTAGAATAATAAGAAACTGTAGAGCTGTTACCATTCAAATGAAACCAGTATCAACAAACTCCATCTTTCCACTGCAGGAAACACAGAAGCTGCATCTGAAGTGGCATTAGATGTATTTGCACAGACTGTTTGATGAAGCTGAGGTGCCATAAATGCATTTACACAGCAAAATTTCAAATGCATAAAGAATTTTATAAGATTAAATGTGCAGTAGGAGATCTTGGAAAATGCTAACTTTAGCCTGATAGCACTGAAAGCGAACGTCCCGCCCTCCCTGCAACCGCCATCCAAAGCCACGCCCCCTGAACGCATATATGCTCACAGACCAGAATACCAGAGACAACATTACTACAATAGGCTACATCAGCGGTTCCCAATTCCAGTCCTCGCACCCCCCGCTCTGCACATTTCACATGTATCTCTTATCACATGCGACGTTTGTTCTATTCGACCGTAAGTGCCCTGCGACGTGGACATCACCAGATATTCTGCCATGATTCCAGTTCGAAGCGAGCGTATATGTTCCATACAAAGGGAATTAAAGTGTGCGAGACGTAAATTTAAATAGTATTTATTTACAGAGGTATATTATGTCACGCAAATCCGTGAATCAATGTTCCGAAGTGAAGTAAACTTCAACGGATTTCCCCTGCTTCCCTGGCGCGAGGACAGGAATTGGGAACCGCTGGCTACATCACGTGTCATTCACCGGTGAGAAAACATTAAAAGTACTACAATAGCAGGAAGGAAGATGGGGTTGTTGATGTTTGTCTGCACAGCGTGCGTGAATGCACTGATGACGTATCTGTCTGCAGGAACCCGGTGCGCGGAGGTATGCTAATACATACGTTGACAGGCAGGTAGGAAAACCAATTAAAACACTCGGACCGAGCGTTTTGATTGGACGAACATTTCTTGGTCCTAC
>NW_015630979.1:908468-916613 GCF_001515625.1 Sinocyclocheilus rhinocerous
AAATTATTAAACATTACAATTCCCCCTAATCTGGACAAAGTTGCACTTAAACAACTCTCAAAATGAAGTGCTCTATGACTAGAAAGAGGTAGAAATAGCAATTAACTAAAAAGGAGTTGCTGTATATAACAAAACAGATGTCATTTCCCACTGCGTTTCTTAAATTGACATTTTTTCACTAACCTTATTAAATGTGTCATCATTCACATCAGATTCTTACATTGTTTCAATTAATTCAATTAGAATAATAAGAAACTGTAGAGCTGTTACCATTCAAATGAAACCAGTATCAACAAACTCCATCTTTCCACTGCAGGAAACACAGAAGCTGCATCTGAAGTGGCATTAGATGTATTTGCACAGACTGTTTGATGAAGCTGAGGTGCCATAAATGCATTTACACAGCAAAATTTCAAATGCATAAAGAATTTTATAAGATTAAATGTGCAGTAGGAGATCTTGGAAAATGCTAACTTTAGCCTGATAGCACTGAAAGCGAACGTCCCGCCCTCCCTGCAACCGCCATCCAAAGCCACGCCCCCTGAACGCATATATGCTCACAGACCAGAATACCAGAGACAACATTACTACAATAGGCTACATCAGCGGTTCCCAATTCCAGTCCTCGCACCCCCCGCTCTGCACATTTCACATGTATCTCTTATCACATGCGACGTTTGTTCTATTCGACCGTAAGTGCCCTGCGACGTGGACATCACCAGATATTCTGCCATGATTCCAGTTCGAAGCGAGCGTATATGTTCCATACAAAGGGAATTAAAGTGTGCGAGACGTAAATTTAAATAGTATTTATTTACAGAGGTATATTATGTCACACTTCTCTAGTAAGTTTTGTCGGTGTGTGAAGACGCTGCTCAGCGCAAATCCGTGAATTAATGTTCGGTAGTGAAGTAAACTTCAACGGATTTCCCCTGCTCAGGGAGTAGGGAGCAAAGAACACTGTGTAGGGAGCATGTCAATCGTAACAGTTCATGCACGTAGCTCACTTCTAACGAGCTGGTTATCTGAATCGGGTGTGTTAACTAAGCGAGACATGCAAAATATGCAGAGCGGGGGGCGTGAAGACAGGAATTGGGAACCGCTTGGCTACATCATGTGTCGTTCACCGGTGAGAAAACTTTATAGTACAGTTAGTAACAGTACTACAATACCAGGAAGGAAGATCTGGTTGTTGATGTCTGTCTGCAAAGCGTGTGTGAATGCGCTGATGACGTATCCTGTCTGCGCGAACCAGGTGCGCAGAGGTATGGGATGTGAAGAGACTTTCAACCAGCATAACAAAAAATGTTTCTGAAGACAATCACCTATTGCACCTTTAATGTTTTAAATATTTTTTAAACATACAAATAAGAAATATTGGGAAAAATGCAATGATAGTTTTAAATATGAAACCAAACCAGCAGGTGGCGGCAAATGACTGTTTGAATGAGTGAGTCATTTAGTCCTTCATTCAACAGATTCGTTCAAAAACTCACTTGATTCGTTCAAAAACGTGGATTCATTCAGTAATGAAACACCGCTGTGTTGCTTGGAGACACAAAACAGTTCTGCTGTGGCTTTGAGTGGAACTATTTTCATCAGCGAAATTGAGCAAAAACAGTCAATATTTTGTCTAAAATGTAAGTCACTTAATTTTAACTTCTTGTTTATTGAACTACTTTTGTATAAAATCACATTGCAATCATGTTGAAACATTTTGTTCAGGGAATGTTGCGTACCTAAATCTAGAGGTCGACCGACATGGGTTTTTCATTGGCCGAAGCCGATATTTAGAAATCAGGGCAGCCGATGGCCGATATTTGATGCTGATTTTTTTTTTTGGCGAATATGTTTGGCTGATTTTCTTTTTTTTGCCCCATTCATATCATAAAAGTGAGTTTGAGTAAATGCTTATTGCAGGGTACAAGATAGTAATAGTAGTAGTAGCCCAATTTAGAGTAATAATACATGGCTCAAAACATCAGCACCTTCTCAAAACAGTTCTGAAGGATGCTTTTTGTTTATGATGGCTGACAGACACCAGTGTTTCCCACAGTCTTCAAATTCATTCTCTGCCAGCAGGAGGCGCTGTTGGAGTGGGAGATATTGCGGTTTCCCCGGTAACGGCTGTAATCAAATCAGCGCTGCGCTCACAAATGCTACTTTATCAGGCATTACAGGAAAGACGAAATGAAAATGACATCGAAGCTTTTCTTTTCAAAGATACATTCAAATAAAAACACCTGGGCTGCATTTTAATTTTGAAACGTGCAGTGCTCAGTTTATTCAACGAAGTATAAGCCTTTTGGAAAATATATTTGTGGTGGTCAGTTTTGATATTGTGACGAGCCGCCACAAATAACTGAATGTATGGGAAACACTGGACACTGCTATAAGTCAAATGGCCATAGTGATAACGAAAATAAAAGAGTTCACACATATTACACAGCCTACTGCTTATAACTGCTTAATTGATTAATACAATTTAATTTAACCATTAAAACAGAGTATAGAAAAATTAAAATGGAAAAAAATGAATTTGAAAATAAAACGGATTTCATAGTGCCCTATAATTATAATAAATTTTTTTGTGGTAATAAAAATAGATGTAAGTGAACAATAGCCTTTAAAATGACTTAAAATACATATATAATAGCAATGAGGCAATAATGATTAGTTCAAATAAAGTATCAAATGCAAGAAATCATTAGAGATCGACCGATATATCGATTTACCGATATTTTTCCCGATATTTAAGCATTTTACCATATGATTGTTTTTACACATTGCTGTACGATCGAATCCTTGTTTAATATTGACCAAGCACCATTTCATTCAAATGTCCACTTAATCTTTAACATTTCTTTAGGACAGAAATGCTATAGCCACTGTAATTAAATGAATATGTGGACATCAAAACGTGTAAACTCAGAGTGAGGGTTTGAGCTTTTATTTTGAAACCGCAATGTATTCTCCTGAGTTTGCGTAGATTTATAAATGATTTACCTTAAATCTGATGAAATGGCGCACGTTGCGTTCCCAGATGAACGTTATAATAAACCCAAACTCACAACAACATGCAGAGATGGAGTTTGAGACGCTCCACACATGTAAATGATAACAGTTCCTGTGGAACTACTGTGAACGGAGCCGCTGTGTGACGCACGTACTTAAAAATCGAATAGTCGAATAAAATCGACGAATCGCGACAGCCCTACTCTCCTTATTTTACTTTCTGTCCACCTTATGGAGGCTGTTTAGAAGACATTGCCACTATATCATGCAGTGGCCTGTCTGACACCATTTAAAAGCCGGGTTATTTTCCTTGTGTGATCCTTAATCATGTTTGAAATCTCTTTCTTGGGTGTAAACAGGATTTGGCGGCTCATAAAGCTCTCTTTAAATGTCTTGCTCATTAGCAAAGTCTCAGAAGACGTGGCCACTCATAGCTTCAATTTTACTGATGACCGCAAACTGCTGCCTTTTTACTTTGAAACTAAAACAAGGACACAAAGACAGCCTTTAATGCAGTTTGAAAGTCCCTACTTCTCTTTCTTTTCTTCCACCCTTATTGTTGTCTCTGCCCTTTTGCTCTATAGTCTTGGCATCAGTCATAGCTTATGAGTGGCCAACCACAAAAAAAGCAAAATGTGTATAAATGAAGCAAGGTTTGGAAAGCCTTGTCACGGCAGTCTTCTGCCGACACTCACAGATTCCGAACACTCACACAGAGGAGCTCTGTCAGGTTGTCCAAACTTTAGGCCAGGATATTCCCGAAACAACTGTGCTCACATTTTAGTTCTTCCACTCTTAGTCATGCTGAAGATCTTGCAACATAAAGCATGTAAGAACTTTATTTGCAGTGCTGCAAAATCCAGTATAAGCTAGGGGACGGAATCGCAGGGTACCTCACGATACGATATGAATCACAATGCATGGCTCATGATACAATAATATCTTGATACAGCGATTATTGCGATAATCAATATATTGCTCGACAATCCTATAATGATACATCATTCACGATATCTAACTATGAAAACAAAATGCCTGTGAAAAGGTTAAGTGCAAGTTTTCTTTCTTTATTTAAAGTCCCCCTGTAGTCAAAAATTGTATCCTTTAAAACTCATCTTTGATCATAAAAATGACATATTTAAATTTTTTTTCTTGTGAAAATAATTTTCTCATGCCTTAAAATAGCTTGAATGCAACTCTACACCCTTGCCTCATTTATTATACGCGGATCTATGAATACGCAAATTAGCCCCGCCTCCACTCAGTCACACAGCAGCCAGCCATGAGCCAGCGCCTCCTGAACTGTACTGAACTGTAGTAAACGCGATACAATGGCAATGGCAAGTGGAAATAATACTCAGCAATGGTGTTGATAAATGGATTGGCACATGGTTTGTCTAAAAGCATATTAAAAACAACACAGACAAATAAACAACATAAAAAAACTTGATTTTGACCACAGAGGGACTTTAAGTCCAAACTGTTAGAAAACGGCACTAAAAGTTCTGTAAATCAAATTTAACATGTTAAGTAAATGAATCATTTTATTATTGGACTAATTAAAAGCTTACACTTTTTTTTAGTACATTTAACTGCTTATCAACTTTATTTATATATATATATGGAGTGCTTTCTTAACCTTTCCTCTCCTCTTATCATTAAAACGGAGACCCGCACGTGACGTGCAGGGAAAAAATTGCCGTTCACATAGTGTCTTTTGCACGCTCAAGTTCGTTGTTTCAAATGTAGACATGCGGCAAGCACACTTCTGCGCCGCATTACGGCTCTGACAAGGTTTTGTTTCGTCGTCCATGCCATAGGTGCAGATTTATGTTTCTGCCGGCATTCTCTGGTTTAAGAAGCGGTCTTTTACTTTACTTTAGCATGAAAACCATCCGTCGTTTCTTCAATATTCACGTCATCAAAATGCGACCATTTGGTCACAGTCTGGAGCCTTGGTTGCATCCCTACTTAGGACCAGCACAGGACCAGCTTAAACCAGCTCAAATCAGCTACCATGTTTCAAAACATACCTAACCAGCATATGCAGTTTTTTTCAACAGGGTTCTGTACCACTAACAGCACCAAAGATTATCATGGACTGTAAATAATGATTGTATGTTTCTTTAATTGTCTAACGGCTATATCTTGTAAACAGGTAAAGTTGGTTGAGCCAATAGGTGCATTTCCATTACAGATTTGTGCAAAACTTTTGTGATATTTTATTAAATGTTGATAAAAAAAAAACTATTGCTAAATGACGGTGTTTCTATTAACCAATGTTATGCAACTAAAAAAATTTTGCCGGATGTTGTTTGGATTGTTGTTACGTATATTGCAGCCACCACACTAGCCATTAATTTTTAATCGAAGGAGACATATGCGTGTATCTTTAGTGAAGCAGCGCAGAGAGACACTTCTGGAACGTGTTGCGGCACAGCTGGTATAAACACAAGTATTGACTACAGTGGCCGTGTCGGAGCCGTAATGCACCACAGATGTGTGCAGTGTAAATAAGGGGTTATCCAAGCATTAATGACAAGGAAAGCCATTTATACTTGAGAGCGGCCACATATGAGGTGTTTCTTGGAGGTTATAGTACATTAAAGAATGATCATGTGACTTTTGTGTACATTTTTGCGATATATTTCTTTTTTGAATTGCCTGAAAAACCACCTCATGCGAGAATAAAAATGTTTTGCAATATTTTGGAGTTTTTGCGAAGTTGTCGTGTTTCCATTAGGCATATTTTTTTTCCGCAATTTCAGTTTTTGCAATTTGAAGGTTAATGGAAACGCAGCTAATGTTGTATTATTTCGGGTGCTCAAACAAACATATTTATACACCGTATGTTGCCTGTGCTCAACATTTTTGCCTCGTATTAGTTTCTAGCAGTCGGATTTTATTGTCTAACAACAGATCACATACTGTAGTTAAAAAAGAATTTGTCCAGTGGCCATTTACATACAATCGATTTTTCCACTCCTGTAAAGGGGCTTTTTTTCAGCAGGTTACAACACAACATAGTGATTGTGGATACAGACAGTAGTCACTTACACATGGGGAACAACAATAGCGTCATAGATGCTGAAAGCTGCTTATTGTGATTTAGCTGGGACTCTAGGAATGGTTTGATACCCTTGTGATCACACTTTTAATAGACTTCAGTCTGTAAGTAAATGCTGTACCAGTGGGGCTTATGGTGTACTGTGGCTGTTTAAAAAACACTGTTAAAGGGGTCATATGATGCTGCTAAAAAGAACATTATTTTGTGTATTTGGTGTAATGAAATGTGTTCAGGGAGATTTATGTCTTTTTCTAGTATCTTTAATCTTCTTGACATCTCTTAAATCTCTTCCTCTTCTCTATTTCCCCCCTCTCATTCACCTTCTCCCTGTGAATGTCTGTGTTTTGCTGACAATATAGTAGAAGTACTGTAGCTACTGGTACTGGAGCTATAATGAGAGCACTTACATATTTGTGGGTGGGTGTGTGTATGTGGTTATGTTTGTGAGAGCAGAGGCCAATTACTTGCGCAAACAGTTTTCATTTTAAGTTGGGATACCTCAAGTTCCCTGTTCTTGATTTCATGTCTTCACATGTTGCATTTAAGGAACTAATCTGGACTGTCGTGCTAGCTTTTCATGTCCTCTTTTGTTGAAATGCTGTTGATTTATTTTAAGACTAGCTGAGGCCAGAAAAATGTTGAGAGGATGTGATGAAGCTGCCTGATATTTAGTTTCTACATCCTCTCGAACCGATTCTACCTAAACATGACTGGTTTTTCACAGCGAAAACAATGCAGCACACACTACTGAAACCAGAAGTATTTGGGTCTGCCTCACCCTCATCTGGAAAAAAAATGTTTATGCTAATGGTTTTTTTCTTGTCCATTTTTTCTTTTTGCAAAAAAATAGCATGTTATTTTTTGTCAAAAAGGAAGGACCATGTAGATCTTTCTGAAATTAGCAGTGGCCAGAACAAAATTGTTCTTTTGTATTGTGGCTTGAGTCTATGCGTCATTAACAGCTGAAATGAGAACTCTTGAGTCATTATTTGCTTCCTCTCTCTCTTCCTCAGTAGCTTACTAACAGGAAGTTTGTTATACTGCATCATCATCCTCACATTGCAAGTAGGAGGAATTCATCTGTGAGAATAAAAACATTGTGTAACTCACCCTAAATTTAGCATTTAGCATGCTGATATAGGTTGGGAAAGAATTTTTTTCTTAAATGTGACTTCTCTCTGATTTTTCAAGAGACTACAATTCCTGGAGTTATCCATTAGCATTTCCATTCATCTCAGTGGCAAATGCTCAGCTGAAAGTACACAACTTCTTTTGAATGCCTGTCAGGGGTTTTATCTACAATAATATTGAAATGTGAAAACTAGGGCTGGGTAAAAAATATAGATATCTCGATAATAATCGATTCTCATTTTTACAGAATGATATTGATTCTTAAATCCCAAGAATCGATTAGTCTAGCCTGTTTTCAGTTAATGGATGGAACATTGAAGGGCACTTCCCATCCAATATATCGCAATAAGCATTGTGCTTTTGGTACTTTTAATATGAAACAAAGTCTCAGATTTCAAATTCTGTCTAATGTATTGCAGTATTACAATAAATGCTATTTTGGCACTGTTTAATGTGAAGTGACAGATCGCTGTAGCGCCTCAGTTCAACAGACGCGGCAGCGCGAAGCGCACGTGAACTAATCATCTCTTCCACATTAATACCAGTTTCAGTACAAAATAAACATGACTAAACATCCGAAGGTAAATTAAGAATCGAATCGCAAGCTTGTGAATGAGAATCGAATCGAATCATGAAATTTGAGTCAAAACCCAGCTCTAGTGAAAACTGACATTGAGTATGTCATTGGCTTTGCAAAATCCAAACGAAAACACCTTGAGAGTCCATGCTTTCAGTGCATGATATAGCCTATTAGAATAAAGTTAGAATGAGTTGTCATTTATTTGTATCATATGATATAGTTTAGAAATATCACAGGAGCAAGAGGGCTGTTTTTTTCTAAATATCAGCATAATTGCAAATTTACTATTCATTTTATAGAACAGTTCAAAAACAAGTAATTAATATAGCTGCAAGCAGCGATGGCGGACCCA
>NW_015630980.1:0-1762 GCF_001515625.1 Sinocyclocheilus rhinocerous
TACCCCTAAAGGTACAATTATGTACTTTAATTTCTGAGAGTGTAAAGTTATTTTATACACTGTGTTGCCATTATGCAATTCAGTTTGAATTTTAAAGAAGTAGTTAATTCAGAAATGTACATTCTGTCATCATTTTCTCACCTTCATGTTGTTCCAGGACCTACATGACTGCTACTATTTGCTCTTCAAGACACTGAAAACATAAAATGACCACAGGGCAGTCAAGCTCCAAATTAAAACAAAGAAGTTAATAAAACTTGTGTGCTTATTCCAAGTCTAATAGATGATGTAGAGTCACTTTTAACATTCAGATTTATGCTTTAAATGTAGATTAAGATTCTGTTTTTGCTTTATTTATTTACTTACTCAATAGCCATATGTATTAAATATATGGCATCTGGGAAAGTCTTGTGCTAATAGTTGTGTAGCTAAATTTGGGATATGTTTGTTTACTTGCCATGCTTTGCAGTCGGAAGCCTATATGTCTGCTGCTGAATATGTATATTATTATTATTATCTTTCTTTTTTTTTTTCAGGATTTAGATTCCCATTTACCTGCATGCTCCATTATGCCGGGCTCTGTATGTTCAATAGGAACAAGGCACTTTGTTTTAAATATGAGGCTTGTTTATGGTGAAGTCCATGAGGGTGAGGGATTATTTTAATCCTAAAACATACTTTATCATCAGAGGCTCACTCAGTTACTGCTCACTGGCCTCTGTTTAATACAGTCAGTGGGACAAATAAGATGCTGACTAATTCTTTAACTGGACAAATGTGAATGTTGATTAGAGCTGCACAATTAAGTGAAAAAGAATTGTGATTATTACTATGGTTGCTGCAATCAACTAATCAGGAAAATTGGTGATTACACCATTCCATTTTGTCAAAATGTTCTATTTACAGCATGGTTGTGTGTGCATTTTTTATTTTTTTTTGCAAAGTGGATAACCATTGTAACCAATTACAGACTTGTCCGCTGTGTGTATGAATAATGCAATGGCAAATCAGAGCCAGTTAAATTATTCTGTAATGACAAGTGGACCTACAGATGCATGGTTTGTTTTGACTTAGATATTGTACTTGTAACTTGGCACAGTTTAGAATGTTTAATTTATTATTTATTTTAATAATACATTTTTTATGTATTATTTTTATTATTTTGTTTCTCTGACTCAGGCAGCTACAGTAGCCACGCCTCAAACTCTCGCTATTTTGTGGGCACGCATGCTTGTCATGTAAACACTACAGATCAATTTGGTTGTCAGTTCACCTTTTAGTGCTTAAGTAATTTACAGGAGTGACGACTGCATTCTACAACCAAATGGACTCCTGACAAATTTAGGTAGCAACAATCATATTTACAAAAATTCTATGCAGTGTGTGCCAAACAGACCTGAACAACTAGTGTATAGTGATATATTTAAACATGTATCAGCATCGTGTCTCTTTTCTGTATGTGCTGTGCAAGAAGTCAGAGAGAACTAGGTACATATTGACTCATTAGTGTTGCCAAATCTTGCTGGAGAAAAAGCAAATAAGAACAAGACCATAATAATCTTACATCCAAATGCTTTAACTGGGAAGTAAGCCAGTGCCAAAATATTGCAACATTTTATTCTGTTTTTTTAAAAACAGATTAAACATCGAGAGGTTTTTCTGGCTTTCCATGTTTTCACAGATATAGGGGGCATTGTGTTTATTTTTATTTATTTATTTATTTATTTATTTTATGAAACTTACTGACATCCCCCCCCCCCCA
>NW_015630980.1:1957-14064 GCF_001515625.1 Sinocyclocheilus rhinocerous
AAATAAATAAATAAATAAATAAATAAAAATAAACACAATGCCCCCTATATCTGTGAAAACATGGAAAGCCAGAAAAACCTCTCAGTGGCGGGGAAAGAGTTAATATGCGTGGCTTATTATAAGTGGACATGGCAACACTTCAAGTGTGTACTCTGCGAAGTAGCCTGCCAAACAAACAAAAAACTATAGCTTTGTTGACAGTGGTTTAGTTAAAAATCTTTAGTCGCTGTAATATTAATTTGGTTGAACTTAATAGTGAATACCAAACGTGCAATCATGTTAATCATCGCAGTTTCGAGTTTTGTTCCCTATACATGAAACAATAATTTAGGGGATTCACTCCCACAGTTAAATGCGGATGAAACTTGTGTATGTGACCTCATAGTAGTCAGAGAACAACAAACTGGGTTAAGACAAAGTATTTGACATCATAAATCTTACAAACTTCACATTTAAATATTTGTTTTTGCATTTTTTTTTAATGTAGCACATAGATTAAGAGAAAAAACTGCTATATCTTGATTATAAGCGCTCGTGTAAATGCAGTCAGTGACCGTTCTGTTTATCTAATGGAATGGTAACATTCTAATATTGTTGCACTGCTCACTTTTGCTGTAGAATTTATTCAAATTTTGTTTTTCATGCTGCTAAGAGGGCCACTATGAAGATGGCCATTTAGGCACTGTCTTTATTTACTAATGTATAAAAAGGGGAATATATTAATTTCAGAACATTTCTCAGGTTGTTTTCGCTGTGTAGCCTACAGTACATGAAGTACAGATGCACTTGCTCATCATTTATTAACATGAATAATGGTGCATACATTATCAAAGAAACTAATTACATTGTTTCATCATAAATCTGCAGCCCTACTGCAGATCATCAACCAGGCAGTAATTATACTAGCCAAGATAGACACAGAGAGCTAGTCTCTCTGCACAGTGCTGGTGTGTGCATTCAGCCTCTTGACCCTGCTGTCTGGATCAGCTGTTTTTAAATGACTGTATGAGCAGTGCACATCGATAGGAGCGATTATGGTGCATCGGCCCCATGCATCAGCTCCGCTGCTCTCCCACCCTGCAGCCTTCCTGCAAATCAGCTGCTGGGATAATTCAATATGCTTCATATAACATTAGCTTTTACTCAACCCAGTCATCTCATTCTTTTATGTTGCCTCTCTCCATCTCTATCTATCTACCGCTCTCTCCGTCTGTGTAATTCTATCTCTGTCCAGCTCTCTTGTTCTCCCGGGCTTGAGTTGTTTGTTAGTGCTGTGTTGGTGTATGTAATGGAGCTTAATTGGTGTCTGTAGAGAGTGAGAGAGACCAGCAGCTGCCCATATTGTTTCCTCGGAGGAGCTATGAATAGGCCTGCCATGGCTACAGTGCTATGGTACAGGATGCACTGACTGGATCTGACTTTTTCCACGTGGGTGTGTGTAAGTTTATGTTTGTGAGTGAGTGTTACCACAAGACATGGGACGGGCAACACCTCTGAGGTTCAAGGCTGGCAGATGATGTGGTGCCTTTTTGTTTTTTTGCATGTAAGTGAGAAATAAGGACAGCTGGTGTATACTATAGAGTGTTCATTACGGCATACTGCATTTGGAGTTGGCCAAGTCTGTTTCACAGTGGTATTCATGTTGATTTATGTACCAAAATGTAAGTATCACAGTGTGAAAAGAAAGAAAGGAACTCACCAAGAGATCAGTGTGAAACCTTGTTTATGGTGCAACTGTTGTTTGTTCTGATTGCTGCACTCTGTGACCTGTCATTCACTCCACAGAATTTTAATCATTTTAATCGTACAGCAATTGACCACATAGGCCCCTTACCCCTTGCTGTTCTTATAAGGTGGTTGAAAACTTTAAGGAGTTCCAACTAGAGCAGAGGTTTTGGGGATTTATTTTTAGTAGTAGTATTATTATTATTTTTTTTACATTCTCTGAGCTTTTGAGAATTCACAGCCTACTAAGAGTCTTTTAAAAAGTTTAGAGAGTATTTATTTATTGAAATCAATTAATTAATTTACCAAATCGCACACTTATTACTATTTCATTCTGCTTGCTAAAAGTCAAAAATATGGTTCTGTGGTGACATGCTTTGTGGAAATAAAATATTTTGAAATGTTAACACACACACACACACACATTATTTTATTGCATTAGATCTGAAATATCAAACCATCTGAATTATCAGTACATTTATTACAATGTTATTATTTCTATACTATTATAGTATTTAATAATAGTAAATAATATATTAAGTTTTATGAATGTTATTATGTGCTTTTGTCATTTTATTGGTTGTTTCAATATTCCTGTTTAGCTTTAATTTAGTTCTACATTGGTTGTATTCATTTTAGTACATCTACTTAAACCTATTTCAGTTGTTGTTTAAAATAAATGCCAATTGATTTGAAATGTATTTTATAAGTGCATTTTTAAAGTCTGGGCCAATGTATATTGTGTCTGGCTTGTGCTACATCACACAGCATTTATGCTTTCAGTGTGGACAGTCAAATTGTAATTTCTTACACTGTGTAGCAGCAACTTCCAAAAAGACTTTTTAAACACCCAGCGCTTGTCAAAGATTCAAACAAAATGCAAGGGCAAAGCGCCCTGTCCCTCTCCGCCTCCCTCTCCTGTACAGACAAGGTTGTATTTTACTGCCTACCTGAATGGCGGCTATGTAATCTCCTCATGCTTTGAGTGTCGCCTGGTCCTTCACCTTACAACACACAGCAAATTCCATCTCTACTGATATGACTTTGGGATCTCTCCAATATCCTGTTTATACAAAGTTTACATCTCCACTTTCTTCTCCATAAATAATTAATTTCAAAATCATTAATGTGAAGACATCCAGCAATGTTAAGCATTCATTAGTGGTCAAATATTTCCGTGGTTGGATAAAAAAATAAAAAAATAAAAAAATTATCATGGATAAATTGGTGACATTGGTTCGTGAGACTCAAGCTTTCGGTGGCTTGATGAGATGACACCGCCAGGTGTGATCAGGACATGCATGGACACTGATGGTATTTAGAAGATTTCCCTGCTAGATGCTCTTTTACAAATCTGCCACGAATAGACAGAGAAGACATGGATGCCATATTGCTGTGTCTCATGGAGTGACAAAGGTCAAACACTGTACAGACACTGTCAGGGATATCTCTTGAGGGAAAAGCAACACGAGAACCTTTTTCTCTTTACAATGTGTGATATTAGAGTTTTTTTTTGTTGTTGTTGTTTGTTTCTTTTTCTTTTTTTTTTACTTGTACACTAAACCAGTGAGTTTCATGAAAGTGCCTCTAGAAACAGAAGACAAACCTGCAGTAAAGAATCTTAAAGGCATAGTTCACTCAGTAACAAAAACTGTTATCCTCATGCTGTTCCAAACCTTGTATGACTTATGTATTTTTTATTTTTGTTTATTTCTATGGATTATGAAAGAGTTTTGAAGAATGTTGGGGTCCAAATTGAACCCCACTGACTTTCATTGCATGACGAAAAAAAAAAAGGTTATTTAATGGTACGTGGTACTAGATAGAAGAGGAAATTCTAATTTCACATTATTAATATAAATAAATCATAAATAATTTAGGTTAATATTATAAATAAATGATAAATATTTTTGGTTAATAGTATAAATAAATCATACATATTTTTAGGTTAATAGTAAAATTACAATTTAAACTAACCATTTTCTGTTTAAATGTAATTTATTCGTGTGATGACAACAATTTTTTTTTTTTTTACTCCAGTCATTAATGGCACATGATCCTTCAGAAATCATTCTAAAATTATTATATGATGCTCAAGGATCATTTATTATTATCATCACTGTTTTAATCGGTTTTGCTGCTTAATATTTTTGTGGAAACTGCGATACCTTTTTTTCAGGATGATTAGAAAGTTCACATAAACAGAATTAATTCATTCATTCATTCATTCCTCAGTGTAAAAGACTTTTGGTTGTTTTTGGTCAATTAAATAATCTTTGCAAAACAAAACAAAACAAAAACAAACTATATATAGATATCATATGTAGACTGTATTAAAACACAAGTACTATAGCAATAATTATTTATATATGTATGTGTTATCCATTATCATTATCAGTTACGTCAATAGGGCTCAGTGTTGTTTAGACCCCAACGTTCTTCAAAATATCTTCTTTTGTCTTCCAGAGAAGAAAAAAGCATACAGATTTGGAATAGCATGAGGGTGAGTAAATGATGACAGAACTTTAATTTGGGGATGACCTGTACCTTTAAACTGAGCTTTCTTTGTGACGTCCCACTAAAAAAGGATATTGCAGGTCACTGGTCAGATCTCCTTCTCAGATCGTCCACCCAAACACTCCATGGGCTTGATACCCAGTGAGACTCTCTTCACTTCTGCCAGCCTTAAACAGTTAAAAAATAGGAGAAAACATGTCTGATCCTGATTTGTTGGGTCAGTGATGTGCAAACACCATGACGATATTGTCAGAAAACCCAGTAAACCAAGCTGTATGGAGTGTTGTGGAGAAAAGGGGGATAAGAGTTGTTTTGTGGAAGCTTGGAGCCAATTATGAGCCAAAGACTGTGACTCCCCTGAGATTACTCCAGGCTTGACAAGGAAAGAGCAACAATTATTCCCTGTCTTACTGTTCATAGCCGCTGTTTAGAGGCAGACTGCTCCTGCTTCTGCTTGAACTAGCCTTTCAGTGCTGAAATCTTTGAAATATGCTTAGCCATTTTGATGTTGTTGCTTTTGTAAGGCCTTATATAATGCAATGTTGGAATTGGATGGATGTCATGAGTTGCTAGCACTGTGCTTTACCATTTCAGCTATGAGAACACAGTCTTCTTGATACAAATCCTACGTGAGCTTGTTCTGTCGGAGACATTTAGTTTAACACAGTTTTACAGAGAGATTGTTAGTACTCAATTCAAAGCATGTCTGAAACCAAAGCGTGGATGATTTGCAGTGAGTATTGTAACAGCTCATTGCACACAGCGAGAGGGAGAGGTCTATGGCAGCTTGCATGTGACATATATCAAATATTTTATATCAAGTATTTATCTAAATAAATACTCATTCGCATGCGTTAATGCAAAATACAGTCAGAGTGCCACAGGGATGATGGATTTGTTGTAGGCCAACATGGAAGCTACTGTAGCATCACACTGGTTCCCTTATCAAAAAGTCCGGTGGAATCCTTTAAAGGGGTCATATGATGCTTTTTTAAAGATCATTATTTTGTGTATTTGGTGTAACAGAATATGTTGACATGCTTTAATGTTCAAAAAACACATTATTTTTCAAATACTGTACATTATTGTAGGTCCTCTATGCCCCGCCTCTCTCAAACGCTTCGTTTTCTACAAAGTCCCTCCTTCCGACAAGCGCAGTCTGCTCTGATTGGCCAGCTGACCCAGTGCATTGTGATTGGCCGAACACCGCAAGCACTCGTCGGAAATGTAACCGACGAGTGCTTCATCTTTCAAAATAAATGTAAAGAAAGGGGAACAGAGTCGCGTGACAGACACAGTGATGAAGCTGGTATGTGTTTGCAGTACACAAGCCACGGTGAAATCTGGTTATAATTTACTACACCAAAGACACCATAGAAACACAGGAAACTCAATCTTGGATGGCATCGAGACTTCATATCACCCGAGGAAGAGGGCACTGGGCTTTCTGTGTCTTTTCTGGCCATTATTATCTTTGATAACCCCATAAAAGCTTTTATGAAGTCTGTAAACAAGTCACACATAAACCTGCACTCAGCGCCTCAAGAATCAGCTATCAGATCGGGTTGTGGACGATCCGCCAAGTTCATTTCACCAAAGGACAGATAGCGAGTAGCCCAACACTGGCCCTGAATGTCTAGAGACCTCTGGGGGAAAAAAGCAATATATTATGTATATAAATCTGGATTTGTTTTTCTTCAACCAGAGTGTCACATCAGATTTGTCAGCTGAAACCCTGCATCTAATCTCCCAGCGCTATCACTGTCTGTTCAATGAATCTTGCTTTGTTTTCCTTCATTTTGTCTGTCACCTCTTTTCTGCCCTTAGTGTTGTTGTGCTGTTGATGAGGTGTTTTAGAGCAGGCTTTGTTGAATGAGGTGGGGATGTTGTTTTCCTCCTACTCCCCCTTATCTTCCCCTTCCTGCTCACAGTGTACCATTGTTACCACTACATCACTTATGAATATTTATTACACGGTTCTGTGGAATACCTGATTTTGATTGGTTGGGTTCTGCGGTCAAATATTCTTTGTAAAATGACTGCTAAACTCCTGCACTGTGCTTTTTCATGTCTCTAATGTATCTTTACTGTCTTTTTTTGCCTCATATGCGAAAATAACTTTTAACTCAAATCACAGTAACTCAAATCAGTATGTTATGTAGCCGTGTAAGAAGTGGGATAATGTAAATACAAGATCATCCTGTAAAGGTACATACCTGTCAACATTTGGGTTCCAAAATACGGGAAAGGGGGTATGGGGGCGGAGTCAAAACTATTTTTTTAAAATATTATATTATATTATATTATTTTTTATATTAATTTAAACAATTATTATCAAACAATTATGTTCATTTAGTAACATAAATATATCTTAGTGTAGGCTATATCTTCAGAGTTTTATAATTAATTATCTTCTTGTCGATCCACCTGTTCACATTTACAACTGTGTGTTTTCTGCGTAAAAATAAGGGTCGTTTTTGGCTTTGGTCTAAACAAAGAGCAGAAGGGCTTATTAAAATGCAAATTTATTCTCTGCCACCATGAATATAGCCGTTTCCCCCGTAACCGCAGTAAACAAAGCAACGCAGCTTCTGACTTTGAAACTTGCAGCGCTCATATTTAATCAATTAAATAACCTTTTAAAGTGTAAGCTATATCTCATTATACATGTAAATTTACATTTACATGTATATTTAGTTTTTTTCACTGGAGCACCACCTGAGTCTTCTTCTCCCATTTCTACCAGTGATAATTGTTTCCTTCCCGCGGTACTACTGCGCACAATAGCATCACTGTTGCAGGTTGCCAAGTTGAGTGGACAAATGGGTTGAAATTTGTGTGAGAAAGATGCGTTTCATACAAGATCTGGCAACTGGACAACCCTGGAATTTGTTGTCGTGATTATTCATATAATGATGTTTGGCCCATACAAATTACGGGAGTTTTACCGTAAGCGAATGTAGCAAACATATAAAATAAGCCTAGTGGGATTTTTATTTATTTTTTTATAGAAAGATTAAAAATACGGGAGAAATACGGGAAAATATTTAAACGGGATGATAGCGGGATAGAATGGGAAAATATGGGAAAATCCCTGGAAAAATGGGAGGGTTGACAGGTATGATACAGGTAACATAAAAACCTTTAATATGTTAACAAAATGAAACAAGAATGCTGAATCTGGCTTTATCCAGTGTTCAGATTCCTGTTCTGGAAATGTATGCAAATTAGTACATATTTAATTACATAATGCCTCATTTGCATATTTAACTGTAACAGTTCAGAAAACACATGTAAATTTACATTTACATGTATATTTAGTTTTTTTCACTGGAGCACCACCTGAGTCTTCTTCTCCCATTTCTACCAGTGATAATTGTTTCCTTCCCGCGGTACTACTGCGCACAATAGCATCACTGTTGCAGGTTGCCAAGTTGAGTGGACAAATGAGTTGAAATTTGTATGCATCGATCGTGTGAGAAAGATGCGTTTCATACAAGATCTGGCAACTGGACAACCCTGGAATTTGTTGTCGTGATTATTCATATAATGATGTTTGGCCCATACAAATTACGGGAGTTTTACCGTAAGCGAATGTAGCAAACATATAAAATAAGCCTAGTGGGATTTTTATTTATTTTTTTATAGAAAGATTAAAAATACGGGAGAAATACGGGGAAATCTTAACATATCACAGTACAGGCCTTCCTGTAGCTCATAAAGTCTTGGATAGCATTGTGAACTAATCAATAATCTATAAAGTCAGATCAATGAGACATAATTGCGACTAACTGTTCTTTTTCTGGAAGAAAGAAAGAAATACATGGTTTATGGAGAGAGAGATGTTGACTCTTGAGCCTGCATTTCTGACAAATCCATCAAATCCACTGGAGCCAGTATCTGTGGTTGCCAGTTACTAAGTATGAAATAATTCATATTTAACAAGGAATTGACAGTCTCAAGCTCTTAAGACCGACATTGTGTACTTATATAAAAATCAATACAAACATATCACACTGATAACAAAAGGTCAAATATCGATCAACAATTTTAGTGTGTCCTAGGCCATTAACACTAACACTGTATACAGAAATTGAACATGTAAATGCGTCACACCTCAAAATTGAACAAAGAACGGTGTGTTAATGTGTTATAAAAATGTTTAACACATGATAGTTTCCATCAAGGTATAGTTTAAAGTTTACAATTATGTACTGTACATTTACATCAATGGGCTAGTGTGTTATATATATATATATGAAGAGTTCATTTGCAAAAACCGATAACTCAATTTTTATTAATTTTTTCAGAAATCAAGTTTTTTATTGCACATTCCAAGTAATATCAATCAAACTGCAGTTGGGTTGTTTTGATTAAGTAATAATAAATAAAACCAATACAGGTAATTTACAAAATTAAAGTTCATTGAAAGTATGTTTTTTTTACATATTAAAAGTTTGTTTTATAGCAAAAGCAGATAACTCCACATTTTTCGTCAAAATTATCCATCCTCGATCACTTTTAGTCAGCTTTGACGAAACTCCTCTCAGCTAGCATGTCTTTTCAAAGTGAAAGTAGCCTTGTCACCTGACCTGAATACAGCGCGCTGATTCGCTAAAATGGACTTATTGGCATTCTGTTCAAAAACAACAAGGGCACTTGTTGGCTTCTGCGGTAAAACGTGAACTCGCGATGCCTTGAAGTTTAAAGGTGGTATAGATCATGTGCCATACAATGGAGGAGTGTGCCATCTTAAAATAAAGGGAAACAATCAGTTATCAGTAAGTTAATAAAAAAAAATGTAATAAATAATTTGTCAAATCTATAACTGAAACTATTTATTTGGTTAAATATGTAGTCAAATTTAACAGTACAGTTTGTGATTAATTTACATTCTTGTTTTTTTATTTTTATTAATTCTTTGTTAAATAATCGTATAATTTTTAATGTTTAAGTGACATTCCTATTCCTCCATATCACACTGCTCACTTATCCCTCCCCACAACTGGACACTTTCAGTTACAGAATTTATTAATCATGTAACACAAATATGCCTGAAAAGAGTATTTCTGCAATGTTATCAGAGCGACCTTGGTTTTTACATAATACTACAGTTTCTCCCATCGGTGGCCATATAAAGTCCATGACCACTGTTGTATTGCTAAAAATAAGAGACACTGAAACAAAATGTTAGGGATTGGCCAATTTCAGTTAAAGGTGCAGTAAGCAATGTCTGAGAAACGCTGTTAATATTTGAAATGACCAACAAACATGCCAAACATGAACAAACACGCCCCTACCTAAAAGCATCCTACCCCTTCTTGATAGCTCTGCCCCCAAATTTACAAACACTCTATGCAACAGGCACCTCCCCCATCATGAGTAGACACGCCTCTTACTGGTGATTGGCTTCAAGTGTGTTTTGGTGGTCAGTCTGTTCCACTTTCAACAGAAATTGCGTACTGCTCCTTTAAACGAAACAGTCACATTTACAAGATTGATTCAGTGCGACTCAGTTTGCAAGGTTAGTAAACTTTGGAAAATTTAAAAGTAGTTTTGTTTGTGTCTTTGGTGCCATTGTATATGTTGTTTAAATACATGTTTATATAATAGTTTATATATTTTTTAATGATTGAACCAAACAAACTGTGCTTGATCGCTTTGCATGTCAGTCATGCTTCTTTTCCTGTCTTAGTGGGCTGAGTCGACTGCCATTCAAAAATTTGCCATATATTCACTACAAAAATTATTTTCTTACTAAATATCTAAACATTCTCAAATCAAGATACATGTATTGATACATTTACTGACAATACATAGTCTTGTTCTCTGACAAAATTATAAAAGTTAAGTGACTTAAAAACAAGAGCAAGTGGTTAAAACAAGAACAAAAATCGAATATCGATAAAGTCACTTAATTTGATATGTTTTCAGAAAACTTAATAGCCTGTGATTTTGCATCTCAAGTAAATGTGTCTTAATTTAAGAATGTCTAGATATTTATTCTGGAAAACAAGACAAAAATACTGAGTAAGAAAGTCTTTTTTTTTTTTTTGCAGTGCTCGGATGAAATAATATTTGAAAGCAATGTATAAATAAAAGAGGTAGGCTATTTAGTATTTTAAAATGTGTCATGTATCATAGTGCATTCTGTATGTAACATTTGCATTGCATGTCTACGCTCTTTTCTACCCAGATCGTTATGTCCAGACAGGAAATTATACAATCCTAGACACTATACCAACTGCTGATTCCATAGACTGTGCTTTGGCCTACAGCTCAAGCTTGTGTGTTTGCGTCTGTGCTCATGTTGTGTATGGTCTGTAGGTCTGTTTGCTCTTCACATGTTGCCAAATAGTCAGCTAGATATTAGGAACACAGCCTGGTGGTGGTTCCAAGTCCTAGTGGACCAGATGGGTACAAAGCACGACAACCAGACTAGCTTCACGCTGCAGTGATGCCACAGTGTGAGATGTCAGTATAAAACCGACAATTGGTCAGATCGGCAGATTCCCGGGGAGTTGGAGTGGTTACAGATTCATGATGGTGGACCACTGTGACCCCATAGGGACGCCTGCTCAGTTCACACTCATTAAATCAAGTGCTTGACTTGAATTAGAGTATTTGCGCAGTCTTACAGTATCAGAGCCGCACATAGCAAGGATTACTCTGGAGTGTTTGGATAAATGAGTAACCTTCTGCTTTTTCAGGCTGCATTGTTTCTTGTTTTTGCCTTCCACATTCTCCTTTCGTCTCAGCTGTGTTTATAGCTCATTCTTTCCTTGAAACTCTGACATTTTTAATGTTTTAAACTTGGATGTGTGCAGGTTTAGAAACCGAGGAGCATGAAAACCTTGAAGCACTCAGCGGTTGCAACCAATTCAACCTCACCCCATGATGTTAAATAATTAATTCTCGCCATTTTATTGTGCTTTGACCTTAGTCACAACCCTTAGTTTGGCATAATGATAGTTTATTGTAATGTTGCTCAGTTCACCTTCTCTTTGTTGTTTAAAACAATGTTTAATCCCTTTTCCCCTGTGATTGGCTGCTTATTGCTGGATGATAATGAAGAGCTGCACAGGTTTAATGTGATCTTATGGGTCATTCCTGTTATGCAGTACTTTCTGAACTCTGTGACATTTGAATAATTAATATGCTTGTGTTCTGATTATACAAAAGGGTGTACAAGATGTTCAGAAATTTGCTCTGGTCAAGCTCAGACACTTCAAATGTATTAATTATAACTTGACTATTTACACAGCGGCAAGACAATTAATATGGCTAGCAGGATGAAAGTAAGATAAAGTTAACTTCAGATTAGTGAGGGATTGAGAGCTAGCTTACATGAGTTTCATTTTTTTAACAATCTTTTGACATATCATACTTATTTCCATATTTTTGTCAAACAGATTAGAATGTTTTAGAGTGAGACATGGCAAGTAATTCCTACAATAAAAGATAAAACAGCACATAAACTGGAAAATGGATTGCTAATACTTACATGACGTTGTTTTCCCAACAGAAATTATGTCACTTTATAGTGGGTGATGGCATCAAGGAAATGGCTTTTATAAAATGTTAAATGGATTATTTGCAAAAGACTAACATGATGGAAAGTGAAATTGAAGACAAAAATGAGAGGGAAAAAAATCTGATTACCTATGAAAACAATAGTTGTGTTTAGTCACACACACACACACACACACACACATATCCTTGTTTATACTACTTCATGGGGTCCTAATGTCCACATAAAGATAATAAAAATCAGGAATATATGATCCTTCAGTTGGACCCCACAAAGACAACATCTTATTGTGACGAGAGGGGCGGGGCCGAGAGCCGTGGGAACGGAGCGAGGC
>NW_015630980.1:15360-18198 GCF_001515625.1 Sinocyclocheilus rhinocerous
TTGCCATCGTTTGGATATTCAGGGAAATTTGCATTCTTGCTCGTATTTTAAACATGAAAACAATAACTCGCACAGGGTGTGTTTGTATCGAAGAGAGTTTAAATCGATCTCAATGTACAGTCAGTGTCAATATTTGCTCTTCATGCTATTAAGTGAAGATCTACTTTAAAGATACATTGAACAGCATATTCAGCGGGCATCCTATCATATGCACGCTGCTTGTGTGGATGCAGTTTTGACCGCAAAAGATGAGGTAAGATTGGATATTTGACCGTTCCTGTTTTTACATTAGAAGCGGCATTTTATACATGTTCGGTTTTAATGTTACTTTAAGTTGGGGTAGAATTAAATGAATGCCAAAATTCAGAATTTTTTTCACGTACCTCAGGGGTACGCACGCGTACCCCAGTTTGAGAACCACTGCACTAGATAACAGTTTTTGTACAACACTTTAACACTCTCTGCTAGTTTATCATCAAGAGTCAGCGTAGGCCTACTCACAAACAGTGGCCAAAAGTCAGTCGGATTCATGAAGCAAAACTTGTATTTATTTTAAACGGGTGTTGTGATGAGTGCCGTGGGAACGGAGCGAGGCCGGTGGAGTGATTGCTAATGAGGGACACCTGCACCCACTCACCGGTCTCGAGTCTCACGGAGGAGCTCCGGAAGGATAAAGGAGGAGTGACGACAGTGTTGGATGAGAGAGGACCAGGCCTGGATTTTATTTTGTGTTTTGTGTGCGGCAGTCGTCCGCGAGGGGCTGCCGCTTTACTTTCATTTTGTGTTTGTTTATTTAATTAAAGTTTTGTTTAAATGTTCGCCGGTTCCCGTCTCCCTCTTCCCGTGACTACGAACTTTGTTACACACTTATAAATCATGCTAAAGAATGTTTTATAAAATGTTAAACCTCATAGTATGGCCCTTCTCTACACGAACACTAAACCCTAAACCTACCCATCACGGAAGTCATTATTATATATAACATTCTTACACAAAGCTGTCATAAAGCTTTCAACACTTGGATACAGCGCATGAGTCGTATGGACTACTTTTTTATTATTTGTCATTTTGAAACCCTAATTCTCCGGTCTTTAGAATTACATTCTATTTCTTTAAAATCCTTTTTTCCCCATGGAGGAAAGAATGTCATACGGTTTTGGAATGACAAGAGGGTGAGTAAATTAGCACACACACACACACACACACACACACACACACACACACAAAATTGCATCTTTGTCAAAATCACTCTGACTGAATGCCACAATCTTGAATGCCATCCCTGTCAAAATCACTCTCGTTTGGTCAGCTACACATGTATATAATTGTCACCGGTGGTACGGTTGCTCCCTGACATGTTTTGCCCATGTTACAGATAAGGAAATCAGCTCAGCACTGTCTATCTCTGCTTCTCTGTCTCTCTGTCCTATCATGCACACTGATCTGGTGTCCACAGGGCAGGCTGTATATGCTGCCCACATTTCACTGGAACTGTGCAGCCTCAACATCCTTGAGACATCTCTATTGCCAGCCTATCTGCAATGTTGCATAACATCGCACACATCTCCCGGGCAATTAAGGTTGCTTGCACGCATGGGCCTATTTAGGAAATTTCTTAAATGGCTCTTTGGGACTATAGGAGTGTAAAAAAAATGACGTTAGAACATTAAGGTATGGAAATTAAATCTTTGCATTTTTTTGCATTTTTAGAATGTCTAGCAGATTTTGTAGTTGTGAGAGGAGTAAAGTTAGGAAGGGAGAGACGGAGAGATGATGAAAGAAACCGACAGGGAAAATCTCGACTGCACAGTAATTACTACTCAGATTATTTTATGTTGCATGCATTTTGGTGTTATGTTTTGGCGACTTGTTTAATTATTACTGACAGTTAGCAGGCGGATTTATCTCTCACTCTATCTGTCTTTCCATTCGCTCACTCTTGTTCTCTCAGTCTCACTATTTGTCCTCCCTCTAGCGAGAGAGAAAGAGCGAGTATATTCTTCCTCTCTGTGCATCTGTCTGTTTCACTTGCTAACACAATTGCGTAATTACCACTTTCACAGGCAGCTCGTTTGGCTGTGTGCTGAGTCACGGCAAAGACTCACAATTCATATCATTTAGTTTATACTGCACATATTTCAACTCTCTCTTAATGTGAAAAATATTCCGTTTAATACTTTTGAACATAGCTGAAATATGAACAGTTAAATAGAACAACATAAAATGAAGATCGTTTAAATTTCTAGCAGGACTGTCAGTTTACCATGTTAATTTAGTGTGATTAATTATAACAAACGTTTTAAAACTTTAGCGCAATTAATCATGCTACTAAACCACATTTGCTGAGAACAGGCAGCATAAAATGAGTAAAAGGATGTTTATTATCTAGACTACCCTAAAAAAACATTGTGTGATTTGAAGTGCACTATCGTTGTTAGATTTCATTGCTTGTCTGAAACAATGAAGCTGAAGCTCCCATGATAACTGTGTAGACAGGTTTTTTTTTTTTTTTGCTGTTGTTCAATTTGCTATTCAGAGGAGAGACATGAAATGATTGGGAGAAGTGAATGGAAACAAGAACTGAGTCACATTCGCACTCAGGAACGATTGCGGGAATGTTTAGATTGGAACATATGCAACTACTAGGTCATGTCAGGACTCTTAAGGCATTTTAGGTTTAATAATATTGTAAAAAAAAAAAAAATCTTGGTTGCACCAAATTGGCCTGTTTATACTAAACATAAACAGTATGTGCTTAGTTATATACTTTTGAGTGTGGTTAGGCATTATGTCAGTTTTGGAACAGAAGTCCCCACCCCCCTCGTAAAAACACACCAA
>NW_015630980.1:18556-32511 GCF_001515625.1 Sinocyclocheilus rhinocerous
GATATTCAGAGGAGAGACATGAAATGATTGGGAGAAGTGAATGGAAACAAGAACTGAGTCACATTCGCACTCAGGAACGATTGCGGGAATGTTTAGATTGGAACATATGCAACTACTAGGTCATGTCAGGACTCTTAAGGCATTTTAGGTTTAATAATATTGTAAAAAAAAAAAAAATCTTGGTTGCACCAAATTGGCCTGTTTATACTAAACATAAACAGTATGTGCTTAGCTATATACTTTTGAGTGTGGTTAGGCATTATGTCAGTTTTGGAACAGAAGTCCCCACCCCCCTCGTAAAAATACACATAAATCCATCTATAAATATCAATTCATATGAGAAGCAAAGTTGTGTAAAAAAATAAAGACTTGTTAAAAACATCTTTTTTTTTTCTCATCCAATCGTCAAATTGATTTTTGCTTAACAAGAATACAATTTACACAATTTTGCTTCTTAAAGGGGTCATATGATGCGATTTCAAGTTTTCCTTTCTCTTTGGAGTGTTACGGTGCTATTTTTTATGGTTATTTAACAAACAAAAATACTGGTTATGAAAATGACCATCTGCTTTGTGTCTGTCCTATATGGAGGTGAGTGCTGAAATTGTATGTGTGAATCTGTTACCACCAAATCGCCTGACAGCAGGAAGATACTGTTCCAGATAATATGCTCTGAGCTTTCAGATAATATTCCAGAAGTGACTATAGAAAACAAATTTAGTTTGACTTAAAGATATAAGTCAGCCTGATGTCCCATATGCGCTTATCTACGTTGTTTGTATGCATTATTTATGTTTGGCTGAAGATCAGCTTTTGGTGCGTTTCTGTTAATGGCAGATGGTTTTCAGCATGGCATTTCAAAGTTTCCCCTTGAAATACAGTTATAATAAAGATTCTTCAGAAATCATTCAAATATGCTGATTTGGTGCTCAAATTTTTTTTTTAAAAATTATTATCAGTGTTGAAACAGTTGTGCAGCTTATTGTTTTTATGTGACACTTGAATTCCATGATTTCAGTGTGGCTTTGAACCACTGAATATATATCGTCTTCATTGTAAATGCCGCCATACATTTATGGGCTTTCTGTTGACAGGAAGATTGGGCTGTCTTTGTTCTGTGTGCACTCTTGTCCTATGAATTTTCAGGAACCATTCCTTCAGACATCGTTGTGTTGTATTTGTATCTATCTCACTTTCCTCTAGTATAAAACCAGACTCATTTCCCCTGCAGATGGTACCTTTCTGTTCTTCAGCCTGTCTGGTGAAATGTAAGCATTTGATATGACTGACAGGCTCACTTGGGCCCCTACAGGCTGGATATCGAATATCCCCTGACTTTACTGGAGACTAGAGTTGATCTCCCAATGCTGTAGAAGACACAAACTTGTTTCAAGAAGAACTCTAAAGCCTCTCTTTCACTCTCTTTTTGCAAAGTCACCCTCTCTAAATCTCTTTCCAACACCAAAATAGGTCCGATTGAAGAGTGGTGCCAAACATTTTTAGTTTTCAAGCTAAGCACATCAGCAAAAAAAAATTAAAAAAAATAAATAATAATTTACATATTAGAACGGCATGATATGAAAGTAATAATACTGATACTGTCAATTTAATACTTCAAAAAAAAAAAAGACTAATTCAAAAACTTCAAAGTACAAACAGTGCTTTCTCATTATTTTAAGAATTTCCCTTTTATATTTGAGTGGTAGGAAACAGCACTCTGTGCACAGTGCCAGAACCAGAGCATGTGCTAATTAAAGGATTATCATGCCAGCTGTGAATATCTCACATAGTTACATACTAGCTGATGCAGAAATTAGTTTCAAATGTGTGTGTACATTTCTCAGATGCCATGGCGAGTAAATATTCATAATGGAATGGATAAGAATCTTTACTGCGCTGTGAGAGGACCTTTATCGTTTTAAATAGATTTGTGCTGGTTCCTGTTGCTTTGTTTGGACGGGATTCTGACAAGTGGATATAATTCAGCCAAGGATGTGAGAAGCCAATCCGCCTGGCAAGGAGGAAGTGACATTTCTTTGAAAATTTCTGATACTCTGTTAGCATTCCCATTCATCTCAATGGTAGTTGGTTGTCTGGTGCATTAGTGAATGAGGCCTGATGTATCCTATTCCCCTTCAAATATCCTAAAAATACTGCCTTCATATAAACCTAACCGAAAACGTACTTAAAACTGCAGTCGATATACCTTTACTCACTGTAATATTCCAGAATTGCCCAATAAATTAATCTGAGAAAGAGCATTTCTGCATTAATATTTCATATACATATTTGTATTGATTGCTGTGTCCAAATTCACTAACGCAATTACATGGAGTGCAGTTTCTCCCTTTCAGCTGAGGTCAAATCACAGCATTCAATTTTTGAAAAGCTAGAAAGCATGTCAATATACAGCATTCAAGCATGGATTTTACTGGGGTTCTCATTTATAAATGTGTCTGGATTGTTATTAAAAGATGCAGAAACTTAATTTTCTCCAGAATGGTTACCTATTTAAACTCACATTCCTTTCATAATAAGGACTTGCACTCTTACGTGCATGTTCAAAAGCTTTTCAAACGCAGCTTTTTTTTTTGTGTACAGGGATAATTTGATTGCTTTGTGATTTTGAACAGTCACAATTGAATAATCCTCGGCTCTCCTCACTGTAGACAGTGAAGGAAAGAACATAATCATATTCTACAGTTGCTTTGAACATGGCTTTGGCTCTTGAAACTGAAAGATGCCACAATGAAATGCATGCCAAAAAAGACAAACATTCTTATGTCTAATTCCAGTTTTACTGGTTTTGAGGACCAGTTACATGTTCTTGGCTGAACAAGCTCTGTTTCTTGAGTCTTGTGGCTTATGGTAATGCTGTGGCTTGCTGTGGTTAGAGCTGTAAAGCCTTGGTTCCAATAGATCTTATACAGTATATACAAACTGATGGATTTAAAACACATGACACCTTTTGATTTTACGTGACATGCTTCTCATATTTTTTCTGTAACATATATGAAATAATAATAATGATGATTATGATTATGATTATTATTATTGAGGAACATTCATAAATTATATTATTAGGAAATCCATAAAAGCACAATTTTTCCCAGTAGATATCAAGAATATATTCTATATAGAATATTCTCCTATATAGAATATAATATAAGAATATATTTGTATATATTAAATTACAATACGAGTCTTTGCTTTGTTCCCTAGTTGCTTAGTTACTATTACTGTGGTTTGTTTGGTTGCAAAGTCCAAACTAATTTTGCATGCTCAAAGCCAAATGAAAATCACCAAGAGAATGACTGGGCACATGCATATAACATTTAACTTCATTTTAATGAAGAATAGAAAACATCAAAGAAAAAAGAAAAACAAAATCTGACCTATTCAAGTCCTGATTACTGTCAGTCCTGATTCTAGCCAGCACTTTACCCAACAATCACTTTAAAGTGCTTAAATGCTTATTAGTAAAGCTGCTAAGAGTCAGGTCTCCACCCCTAGAGCAGGGGTTCTCAAACTATTTGGAGGCAGGGACCCCTTACAGCAGAGAAACATTTCCAAGGACCCCCCCCCCAATCCAAATTATAACCGTGATTACGTATATGCTTACTGCAGTTTGTACTCTCAGATGCTATTGGAAGTTCCGGCTAAATTTTTCAGCATTACATGTTTTAATTTATTTATTCTTTCTCCCAGTTTTGATTTTTCTGGTCTCTGACCCCCCCCCCAATCATAATTATAACCGTGATTACGTATATGCTTACTGCAGTTTGTACTCTCAGATGCTATTGGAAGTTCCGGCTAAATTTTTCAGCATTACATGTTTTAATTTATTTATTCTTTCTCCCAGTTTTGATTTTTCTGGTCTCTGTTTTAATGGTTAAATTAAATTGTAGTAATCAAAAACACGTCTAATTAATTGAAATAATAAAACTTACAAAATGTAACAACAATTTATTTATTTATTTGTACAATAGTAGGACCCCATGAAATGCCATCTATTTCTTTGAAATGCTATTTATTTAAGAAATTCTGTGTTGCCTGTTTTAATTTTTTTCTGGATGTATGATATAATACAAATTTATTATCAAAAAACATGATAACAAGATGACGGCATCAACACATTAACTTTTCAAAATATAATCAAATGAAAATGTAACTATCACTTTCATTGTTTGCCAACAAAGTGCTGCACAACAGAGGTATAATGTTAAAACTTAAACATGGAAGAAAAATTGTGTGATTATTCCTATAAAAATAAGTTATTATTATTATTATTATTTTTACTTTGAGATGTACATTCTATTGTATAATAGTAATATTTTTCTGTCAAAATTTGTTCAGGTTAAACCAGACTTTTATTTTGACGGGTTGTCGTGAAGACTTTTGAGTTTCTCTGTGTGTGTGTATATGATATGACGATAGTTTTCTCAAATTAAATGGTGAATTGCTGGTGAAGTGACTCTCAGAGCAGTTCTAAAGATGAAGTTCATGTGTTTATATCTTCATATAGTGAGACGACAGAAGCGGGAAACACCATGAGCGCCACGCGTGCTTCAGTATGTATGTAGAAGATGAAACCGTGACATTCATTCACTCAGAGACGCACAGAACATGCAGACTTCATATGCACTTTAATATATACAGACAGTAGTCCATATTCATTCATTCATTATTTATTTATTTATAAAGCACATTTAAAAACAACCCAGGGTTGACCAAAGTGCTGTACAGATAATAGAAGTTATCTAAAAAAAAAAATAAAAAAAAAAAAAATAATCAATTAGAAATCCACACTAAGCAAATGTGTTTTAAGTAAGTATTTGAAAGAGGAAAGTGATGACACCATTCGGATCGAAACCGGTAGGCTGTTCCAGAGTTTGGGGCCTACTGTCGCAAAAGCTCGGTCTCCACGATGTTTTAACCTCGATCTACACACAGAGAGCAATCCAAGGCTGCCTGATCTAAGTGACCTAGAAGGATTGTGATAATGTAAAATGTCAGAAAGATACGCTGGTGCTAGGCCATGTAATGCTTTAAAAACAAAAACTAGAATTTTAAAATCTATTCTCAGTTTGACTGGTAGCCAATGCAGAGAAGTTAAGATGGGAGAGATATGATCAAATTTTTGACTGTCAGTCAGAAGCCTGGCTGCAGCATTTTGTACCATTGTACAATTGTACAAAGCATATAGCGCTTTCATTAAGTGTAGAGCGCTACTTTTGATTTATTCATTCAAGATTTGCCAAATTCTGTGACATTCTGCGTTATACTGTAAATTCCATTTTAATGACTGGATTCCGCGATTTCCCTCTGCATTTTCCACATCGCGGAAATCATACAGACCTAAAATTATTTCGTGGACCCCCTGGCTATGAGTCACGGACCCCACTTTGAGTCCCCTGCCCTAGAGCATCACTTTATTCTATCAGCCTCCATTCTGTGTACAGGAGATGCTCTATTTTCCAAGTCCTGAGGGGAACTTAAGTGTCAACATGTTTTAAACACAAACACGCTTCAATAGAAAAACCAGTGTAGGTACACAGTTTTTTTGGCAACATAATCAGCCGAGCACTTTATTTGCCTTGTTAGGTAGCTATTTAACAAGATATAACAAACGATGCATAACACTGTACCCTTAACATCCAAATAATCTCAACACTGTCTGTTTTGTTTTTGCGGCTCAGCCACCGTGAGCTTAGTTATCCAGTTGTGACTATGCAAGCTAAGAACACCGTTTCCATTTCATATTTGTACACGCATACTAATCAGGTTTCTGATATAAAACCGGGATGCACACACAATTTTCGGCCTTCTACAATTCTATAAGACACATTATCTAGGCAATATGTCCTTCATGTATCTGCTGATTACTTCAGGAATTCTATTATATTTCACTGCACATGATGTGATTATATTATGTGTCATTTTCTACATTACAATGGAAAAGTAAGGTGAAAAAGAATAGGCTTAGCTGCTTTTGTGCCTGTGAGGGTGACGGGACATTAACCTAATCTTGATTGCTCCGAACAAGCCATGCTTAGTGAAGTCAAATAATTGAATCGCCTGCTTAGAGATTTGTGAAGTAATCACACTTTTCCTTCTCTGCTCCTTCTGGAATGGCATGAGGGGAAAAGACAGATGTGATACAGCTAATAAAAGATTGTTGATTAAACACAGCATGTGCGTTGAAGGAAGGAGGTATGTACAGGGTTGACAAACTCATGTTTCTACTCAGGTTGTCACTCAAAGCTATACTTTTTTAACTTTAGCTGACATTGCTGGGAAAAATTATGCATTCACCACCTGCCATCGTTTCACACCACATAGCCCATAATTCAATTGGGGTCTTAACTCAAATATAGTTTGACAAGTTTCTGTATTGTGCAATCCAGAACCACTGGAAATACATGCCTGTGGTGACATTTCTGCAAAATGCTAATTACGTTGCTTCTTGCACATTTTACAGTAAAATGTCCAGTGCTTAAAGCGTGTGCATTTCTATTCAAAACAGATGAACGTGAATCTGGCAGTTTGGAAATGAAATGTCTGATAATTGGCGCTAAAAGGATAATGCTCTACTGCGTTTGAAAATAACATACCACCTACACTATACCCTACCCTAAACCTAACTGATAGTGCTAACAAAAGCAAACATAAGATAAACCATGTCAGCCATGTCATTTTAGTTTACTTCTACAAGTCTTTGAGCTCTTTTTTAGCGTTTTACTGGACTCGTACCCGAGTACTCCGCATCGCAAGTGCAGTGCACCGGGTGAGCTACCGTGCAAGTTTACTATGTCAGAAAAGCTATACATATGGATCTGGTTATGTGATGCAAATTGGAAAATGTATTAGTTTACAAGGCTTGCAAATCAAGTGTTTTGAGTCTTTATTAATTAATAATTTGCCTTTGTGATCATCATTTGTGTGAAAATGAATAAACGTTGTTGGTGTTTTACTGCCACTAGTGTTTCATTTCAGCTGGAAACTGCAGTGAATTGTATGTATAGCTAAGTTTTTGAGATTCTGGAGGGAAAGCTTTAGTATATAAATTGCAGTAGTGTGTAATGCATCATATCATGAACAAAATTAGCAATTATTAATGCATGAATGTAACTCTCTTGGTATGCCTGTGATTTCTGACGATGATTTTCCCTGCATCATTTTATTTTATTATGTCTCCGTATGCGGGCAGAGACAAATCGTATAGAACAGGGAAATTGCTCACAGTTACTATTAACTTCTGCTCCATCTTGTCTACATTAGACAATAGTATCTGACAGGTGAAGGATCATACGAGCTTCACCGTCTTCACTCCCTTTGGTATTCGCTGCATTACATTGCGGCTCATTTGCATAAAGTTAGATTCTGCTCAACTTAGTCGCATCTCCAAATGAATGACTTCCGGTTGTTTTATAACAGCAAACTGCTGTCAGTGTGAACAGCCCTTCAGTGAGTAAAATTTAGCATCACACTGAGTGGATGGAAGCATTCTACTCATGAAGTCATGACATTCACAACCCATATCTGATGTGGTGAATTTCAGATTGAAAGAGGTCAATGCAGCAGTGCTGTTATTGTTAACTAAAACTATTAAAAACTGTTTTCATTAACTGATTTCAAGCTGAAATTAAGAAAAAAATATGAATATTAAATGAAAACATAAACTTAATTTATGTTAGTTTGTAGTCCAGTTTTTGCTGAAAACTGAAATTACATATATATAAAAATATATATAAACAATATCAATAAAAATGACCAAAGCACATAACAATTTTACTAAAAGTTCAACTAAAATTAAAATGAAAACAAAAAAATATAATTCAAAATAGTAGTAAATATTATAATAGTATATAAATAACACAAAAATAACACTGCAACACACTTTCATGTTTCATACATTTATATATATATATATATATATATATATATATAATATTTTAAAAGTGTATATTTTCAGTATAGACTCATGTCCTCTCTTCATTACTTCTTGGCACAAAAGCTTACTTGAAGTTGTACCTTTTCAGAAAGAAGTGAGAGAGAGAGAAAAAAACCCTTAGAATGAGCTTCCGTCTGTCTGAACTTCCAGATATTCAAGGGGTATGAGTATGTACCTTGACGTTCACCTCAGGCAGTTTTTGTTTTTGGACTTAAAAGCCCATCATGTTTTCAGCTGTGAGTAACTGTTTTAACCAAAGTCAAAATGGTTGTCTTTCTATATTTAATGCCATCAAATTGTTGAATGGGTTACATGGAGCAGACACAGGGCCAGCCATAGATGCAGAGACACCTGAAACAACCTGAGTAGAAGAGACTATGAGAGTGAGTCAAATGGTTCTGTCATCACGTGTAGTGTGTGTTCAGCGATTACAGCTTGTGCATTCGAATCTGAGTTATAGTAATAGAGACACACACACACACACACACACACACACACTTGTATGGTCATACATTGGAATTGCAGGAATGTTTTTGGACAGTTTTGGACTGGATTAATTCAAATGGACTCCTTGAGATTACAATGAGACCTAAATAGAATTTGGATAGCCTCTCTAAATATGAGCCGAGCGCACCCAAGGAGCCATTAGCGAGATCCTAATGTGTTAGCACAGATGCCTATAATTTTATTCATACAACTGCCACTTCCTGGGGAGCGCACCCAAAACAAGCCACTATTTGTTAATGATAAAATGGGACAGCATCCAGCATCTGTGTATGTGTGTCTATGCAACATTTTTGTTAAGGTTAAGGAAACACTGAATCTGGAAGTAGATTTTTATATTTTCTGAAGAAAACATGAGTGCTGCTTGCCCAGGCAGAAGCTGGCGCTACAGTGTTTTCCAATATGTTGCTATTCAGTTGCTGTGAGTGTTTTTAATGTGTTGCTATGGGGGCAGTCTGTGATGGGTGGGTGGGTGTTTGTACACGCTTCAGAGTTGTGCAGAGTTGTTCAGAATTATGGTGAGTAAAGGTGTTAGTTTAAATTTAAGAAAGATTAAACTGGAAAAAAAATGTAAGTGTTGATGTAAGTGTTTTACTACTCCTACTATACTAATTATAATTTGAATAATAGTAATATCTAATATGAAAACAACAATGTACACACCAGTGCTGTTATTGTTAACTAAAACTATTAAATTGTTTTTGGTATAAAAAAACAAAAACAAAAACAAAAAATTATATATATATATATATATATAAAAGTAAAGCACTAAAATTAAAGCCTTGCATAGTCCTCAAATCTAGGCCCTAGCCTGGCCCTTGTCCAACAGCTTATCAGAATTCTCAGCCCGAGTCCGACTGGGTAGTTCAGTTTTGTTTTTAATGGCAAAGTGGTTATATTTCTTTTCGTTTCTTCATTAATGTAATTTAGAAAAATGTTTGGAGTTTTTGTTGACAACCAAGTGGATAGCGGCAGACAAGCAGTTGACCACATATGATGAATTTAGTCGAATAATGGCTTAAATGAAAATAAATAAATAAATAAATAAATCGAATAATGGCTTAAATGAAAAAAAATAAATAAATAAATCGACTAAAGGTTTAAATGAACGACTAAACACTAAACTGTGCGCACCAGTCTTGACAGTTGCGGTAACATGGTCTCGTGTTGTTTCCACCAGCGCAGCTCGAGATATAACAAATCATTCAACTCACGATGCGATACGATTCACGATACTGATTTCACAATTTTCTCAAACAAAATGAGATTTAAGACAAATTATAGATTAAAAGATGTCCTTTTATTATTGTTTGGACAAAATGCTGAACATTTCTTTGTGAAATTGAAATATGCAATTTTAAAACAAACCCCAAATCAAATAAATAACAGAAAAGAGATCTCTCCATATAAACAAACTAAGGCTTTGCCTGTGCTCTTTCCATTCAGTTAGAGGAAACCACTGTATTTTAATCATGATCCAAATGATCGTTTTGAATCATCACATAATTGTATCGATTTTCAACCGGCTCACGGTGCATCGTTACATCCCTATGCGCATCGCATCTTTTCCATCACCTTAACGTACCACCTACGTTGTCTAAAATAGACAAAATGCCCAGACCGCATGTGAGCGATGTCGTGAAAATTGGCCCGAAGCCTGCCCCTAGGGGCATAAATAAGTCAGGCCCTGTCAGGCTCGGGCTGAAATGCAAGGCTCTAACTAAAATAACACTGACATACACAAATATACATATATAAATACACAATGGCATATTTGGTAACACTTTAGTATAGGGACCAATTCTCACTATTAACTAGTTGCTTATTAGCATGCCTATTATTAACATATTGGCTGTTTATTAGTACTTATAAACCACATATTCTGCATGAACATTCTACATCCTTAATCATACCTAATACCTAAACTTAACAACTACCTTACTAATTATTAATAAGCAGCAAATTAGGAGGTTATTAAGGGTAGTTAATAGTTTGTTAATAGTGAGAATCGGACCTTAAAATAAAGTGTGACCACATATTTCTCAAAACATATTTTATACATTGTATGCATTTATGTTTTATCATTTCTGTATTCATTATGATAACTGTAATAATAAATAAATATTTGAAAACATCTATACAGATTTATACACCATATAGAATGTTTATTGGAATAACACTTTATTTCCAAAACATAGGAATTTCTTTGAATTTGAATTGCAATTAAATTCCAATTCTTACTCATGAGTTTTAAAGGAGCCAATTCTTAAATTCTGAATGTTCTGTGCTCATATATTGCAGCAGTTTTCAGCTTCAGTCCAATGTTCTTTTGACTAATGTCTTGAACACAACTCACTTAACCAGCGCACTAATCAACAAGCACTTGTTTCGCTGCATTAAGTGTGTCATCCAGAGCTCAAGAGACATCACTGAGGATACCTGACTAGAGCACAGAAATATTCCTGCGCTCTCCTGTCTGCCTGTGCATGTGGGTGTCCCTGAGCTTGTGACGGGGACTCGCTGTTCTATAGGCCAGCATAATGTATACATTAAGAGTGGCAGAGAAAAATAAAACAGCAGAGGAATAAGTCATGAGCTCTCCCAGCCAAGGGAACAGTGGGTTGCCATAGAAATTAGAGTTAGAGAGAGAAAGAGAGAGAGAGAGCTAGAGAGTTACCCATAGCAACAGAAGCTTCAAAATAGCAGTGCAGTGTCCTGCTCGGGCAAGCAGAGCGGACTGCAGCATTTTCCCCAATTTTTTTCCTGCCACCTTCTTTACCGCATCCCTCTTTTCCACTGTCAAATCTCTGTCAAGGAAAGTGGGAGAGGGTGAGAGGTGGAGATGAAAAACTCTCAGAATTCTTCATATCTCATCCTGTATTCTCCTCTATTATTATTTTTTTTCATTCTCAGATTCGCTCGATTCTCTGTCTGTACCATTAAAAAAAAAAAGGTACTGTGGTGCCAGATAGTAAGGTACTTATGTGATTATATTTAATGATTAATGATTATCCATAAGATAAAGAAAAAGTGAACATATTTTCAAAAAACATGGTATTACCATGACATGTAATCAAAAACATACAAAAACAATATAATATAATATAATATAATATAATATAATATAATATAATATAATATAATATAATATAATATACAATGGGTCCAAAAGTTTGAATCTTTTCTTTTCTTTTCTTTTCTTTATAAAATGTGATAATTTAAGCAATGTTTAATTACTAGAATATAATATAATCTATTTTTGATTTTTAAATAATAATGAAACTAATACTAATTATTATTATTATTATTATTATTTTTTTTTTATTTTTTATTTAGCTATTTGAAATTATTAGTATATAATATAATGTGTGGTCCAAAAGTTAGAAACCAGTTTTGCATTTTTATCAAATTTAATCATTTCATCTAATTAAAATTATTAGTATGTAATATAATGTGGGGTCCAAAAGTTTGAAACGATTTTTACATTTTTAATAAAATCTAATAATTTTGTCAATTCCAAATTATTAGTATACAATATAATGTGGGTCCATAAGTTAGAAACCATTTTTGCATTTCTAATATTTCTTTTTTCCCGCAAAAATAAATCATTAGTATATATATATATTTTTTTTTTTGCCTTTTTTTTTTTTTTTTTTGCTTTTTTAATAAACTGTTTAATAAAAACTGAATTAACATGGTACCCTTTATTTAAAACCACTATAATGCAAAATAATTAAATGCATGCAGTACATACTTACATACCAACATACATACATACATATATACCAGAAATCTCGACCATATTGTGATACACAGTTCACAGACCATTTTACACCTGGAATCGGTGTATCTTAGGATATTTAGGAAGAAAAATTGTGTAACATATTAGAATGGAGCCAGATGGTTGGAGGGAGGGATTGAAAAGTTGTTTCAGTTATTACATTTTAATGAAAGATTACATTACTTTTTTTAGAATAATAAATACCAGTGATTCATGCACATTAAGACCAGAAACATACATTAAAAAAGTAAATAGGTGCTATTTAAATAGGGACATAATTGACTTTAGCAAGTTTATTCACAGGTGAATATAGAGACATGAGCCACAGTTTCCTGACTCATAGAGCCCACTTCCTCCCACCGATACACTCAACGCCACGCTTCATCTCCATGATGTGACAGTCCATGAGGTGTCATACAGAATGACCAGACAGGTCCAAGAGCTGAACTCATTAGTGGATACTGAGTCTCTCTTCAGAGATACCAGAGAGAGAGACAGAGAGAGATGAATTGCATGGTTAAAGGAGAGAAGGGAAAGAAAGTAATCCAAAGCATCGTAGCACATCAATTGACACGCACAGTATTGCAAATGAGAAAGCGCAATAAACAACTGCCTTGGCGAGTGAATATTACACGCTGACTCTTGCCTTGGAATACTGATCATGCTGCCTGTGAACAGCCCTTGTGTGCATTTCAAGTGCCCCCAACTCCATGAAAAGGTGCTATGTTTTTCCTCCTCTCTCCTTCAATCCTGTTATTCATTTTTTTGCTGTCTTCCCGTTTTATCTCTTTGCTCAAAAGGGAATACTTTTTATGTCAAGCCCAACCAGTGCTTCTCTTTAAACCATTTAGGAGGAAAATTGTGCAACCCCATAATAGAGAATGTGTTTCACACCATGTCCTAGCCAGACGTGACCCGACAATATTCCAGCGAGAAGCAATTTGGCTGTCCACACCAGACGTGACGTGACAGAATCACTCAAATATCACAGCCATTCAGAAGCGCAGAAGCGCACTGCACTCCCAACAAAATGGCTAAGTTTATAATCTAATTCATAAATATCACCATTATTTTACCATTGTTTTACCATTATTAAAAGTACATACTGAGTGATTGATACCATCTTTGTTATGGAATACACTTGTTGGTTCGCATTAAGTTCACAGTTTTAATGTGCATGTTTGCTTTCATTTATTTTCAAGATCTGAGGTACTCTGTTGTTGCTTTCAGTATGGCTATAAATGTCACACAATATGATATTCAAACTCACATTAGACACTTTTAATATTTTAAAAAAGCACATAATCAGTACCTGAGATTATCATTGTCATAGTTTGTATGCTGTTGTTCCAGCCACAACGTCGCAGGAATAGAAACAATTTTTAAAATAGAAACTTCAAGTGTCGCCGTTAAGGCTGGTTAGAACAAAAACTCAGATTAACGTGGAAAAGATACCCTTTATCGCATTGTGTCGTTGAGTCGTGTGTAGTTAGGACACAGTGTTATGTGTTCATGATCTGATTTATGTGTGCGCCCTGTGCATATTGTGTTCTGATAAGATATTTACATTGTGTTTGTTTGTATACAGGGATGTTGACATTATTATTATTATGTATTTTTACAGGCATATTGATGGTGGCTAAAAATAATAATAATAGTAATAATATAATGTATATATATATATATATATATATATATATATTTAGAGACATATGA
>NW_015630980.1:32521-80539 GCF_001515625.1 Sinocyclocheilus rhinocerous
TTATATATAATTTAAATATATAATATTTATAATTGAATTATAATTCTAATAATATAATGTATATATATATATATATATATATATATATATTTAGAGGCATATGAGGTCAGTGACCTAAGTTTTAATTTTGTGCTTTCAGAATCTTAATTATTTCAGATTAATTTAACATAAAAATCTGCTTAATTCCAGCTTAATTTGCATCTTAAAGTTCAGATACAGGGGTGAATTAAGGTACATTTGTGCAACTTTTGCTATTAAGATGACTGGGAAAAAATGTCCCAATTAAACTGAATTAACCCTACATACAATATCATATATATTGACGATTTTATATTGTGTGTGGGTGTATGGACATTAAACAGTTTAAACAGTGTGGGTTTTAATACATTTTTCTTAAGTCAGTACCAGTGAAAGTATCTGCCTGCATATAAAAAAAAAAAGAGTCAAATGCGCCAACATTTCATGCATTATACACTCGCTTTTACAAGCAAGCCATAATTTCCTCATTTAGTTACATTTATTTCATCATTACACAAATGTTTGGCACCAGACTCTCTTTTAGAACAGTCTCAGCCTCTTCATTTACCTCTCTCACAAACTTTTACTTTCACAACCAGCTGAACACTTGTATATTCTCACAGTAATCATTTTCATTTGAGGATAACTTTGCCTACTCAGCAAAGCTTGCTTTAACTCTGTATGACTCCAGTAGGATTACCATTGACTTAATGTAGATTAATGTTAGAGAGAGCGGGCAGTGTCGACACATACCTCGCTATATGTTATGTTCTATAGGCTGAGCAGTCATGCAGGCAATCTATATGCTAACCAAGTGGACTCTAGAGAACTCTTCTGTTTGAGAAGCGTTAGCCCAGACATGGCACTGATAGGTGTTTGGCTAAAGCAGGCTAGTTTGAAGTGTTTGAAGTGACAACTGTATAAGCACATAAGTACATCAGTATTTGGTGAGAAAGTCCCACAGATGAAGATAAAGCACTGAACAGACATATATCACCATTCAAAAGTTTAAGGTTAATACGATTTTGTTAACATTTTTGTCAACAAGTCTCTTATGCTCAACAAGGCTGCATGTATTTAATCAAAAATACCGTAAAAAAAAAAATATATATTGTGCTCTATCTATCTATCTATCTATCTATCTAGCATTCTTGTAAAATTTGGCGGCCTGACAAAGACACTGATTGTACCTGCTGTGTTGATTGTATCTTAAAATGGTTTGCATCATTCGCAAGAGTCTCAGCTTTCCAAAGATATGTGACATATTTAGCTTTTTTTGAGTTATTTAATGTCACAAAGTTAACCCTCAAAAACATGCAGTGTGCGGGTGGTACAGTCAAACACTAACAGGATATATATATATATATATATATATATTTGTGTGTGTGTGTGTGTATGTATCATAAATGTCTGTACAGTCACGTTTGATCAATTTAATGCAGAAATGCTGAATGAAAGTATTTTCTTCTAAAAATGGCCCCTAATATTTTGATTAATAGTGTTTATGAATAGATATGCAAAAAGTAGATATGCATTCGATATATTGTTTATATCATTGGAAATAAGCTTATAAAAATGGCTGTAAAATAAACAAATTTCTTAGCTACTAATCAAAGGAACTGGAAGAAGTATGGAAGTAGGATTGAAGAAGTTAGCCCATGTCATGAATATCTTAATTTAATTAATTCCTGACTCTGATTATTGGTGTACATGTAGCCAGTCATAGATAATGGTATGTAAATGACCACACATCACAGCTAAATAGATGCAGATGAGAAACGAGATCCCGTATATCCATTGCCAGATTCATGCTGCTTGCATCGTCATGAACTGTGCTAAAAAAAATCCCAGACACGTCCCACATGCTTATAGCTTCTGTCAGCATCTGGACGGGCTTTATTTCCAAGGGGTTTCATAGCGGTTTCAGATGTCAGACAGTAACTGAAATAAAGATGCTTTACAACAGCAGAAGACGTTAAACCTTGAAGTAAATGGGCAACAGTAGAATCACATGGAGAAATGAAGAACTCCATCTTTTTGAACTTTTTGAACTCTTTCATCATGAGAGGCAAGATAGAGTGAGAGAGGAAGAGCTAACGGAGATGCTTCGTCTTGTCCTGATTCATTTTTTCATAGGCTATTGATCATTATTTTTACACTTTTCTGGATAGGAATTTGCATAATTATTCAAATGTTTGCTGGTGCTGTAGGTTAGAAGAGGAAAAATAAAGATTGGCTTTGAGGGAGGGGCTGTTTTTGCAGATCGGAGCGGAGTAGAGGAGGGAGGGTCTGAAGGTTGTGTACAGTTATTCATGTGTCAGCGTGCAATCGTTGGAATTGATTTATGTATTTGTGTATTTGTGTATAAGGAGCTGGGGCATGATGGGATTGGATTGCTGTAGCTAATTCATTTCAACTGCGCCAAACTGCTAGAGAGAGAGAGTGCAAGAGGAAGCTTTATCACTTAGCTTAACTTTTGGGTTAGCATATTTGTATGTATTATAGAGAGAAAGAGACAGGAGGCCCTGCTGAAATGACTAGCCTCCATGCTAGTCCGTGATGGTTTGGCCTGGTGGACTGGTATAAACTAGCAGTTAACCAGCAAAACTTAGCTGATGAAGCTTGTCGACCAAAGGAATCTTGCTGTTTAAGTTAGATAAGGTACCTGATAGGAACACCATCATTCAAAATCCAACACTGGCTGGTTACTGAATGCTTTTTTAGCAAGGGCGACGCTAATCATGCTAAAACCAGATTAAGTTGTGTTTTTAATAGAAATTTCATAATATAAATATAGCCTGTCATTTAAATTTCATATTGACTTACTGATTTATCATATATCAGTAAAGATATTTAGAATGTTTAGAAAGATTTCTATTTTAAATAGTTGTTGTTCTTTTGACCTTTCTGTTTTGAAATTGTTAGAAATTTGAGTGCTGTGTTGACCATTTGACCATTGGGTAACACTGTAGCTGACAGACACTTCATGCCACACAGTTCAAAAACTTGCCAGACCAGCTAATGAGCTGCTCAGACCATCTAGAAACTAGCCACCATGTTCCAAACACTAGTTTTAGCTGCAGAATTACGAGCAGAATTACCATGCATAACCTTATAAAGAAACGTTTATTGATATTAGTCACTGTTCTCACTGAAGCTGAATAATATAACACCATGTGACCCATTTTAGAATGTGAAGGCCTGTTTCAAAGTGGTACTATAAACAAAATAAAAGAGCTAGTTTTTCAACAAAACATCATTCTAATGGCAGCTTCGAGGTAACCGAGATGATGCTGCGTGCAGTTAATTTCAATAAAACGTCGAGTGTAGTACATAAAATCCTGTCGATGTGTTTTCCCAAGCCTCACTTCAGCCTCGAAATTCTGCAATTGCTTTTGAGATGAGAATAGAGAATGGTGAATATTGAAGATATTAAGCAGTTAGATAACTGCTGTTCTGAACAATTGACCATATATTCCGGTTATGCAGTGGATGGCCTTTGCTGGAAGCCATGGTGGGTAGGTGTATTATTGCCTTTCTGCAGTTTTACTTGATGTAATGTTCCTGTGAAAGCAGATTTTGAAAAATAAACAAGACAATCCTGAGCAGGACGCAAGATTGGAGGAGAACTGTACTGCAGCTGAGCGAGCGCTGGACTGGGGAGGTTTTGACCGTACGTGTTGGAGTGTTTATCTATTACTTCTGCGCGAGGAAGATGAGGCGGTTTCTCTCCCTGCCTCTTTCTGCCTCTCTTTGATTAGATGGAGCCCTGAGCTCTTCCTCGCTCCGCTCTCCCAAACGCTGCATATTCCACAAAGCCATTTTACATTTTTAATGAAATAAAAAACATGTAAAGAGAGCCCTGTTTCTTTCACTGTCTGCCGCTCACAACTTGCTTTGCTCACTAATCCGCTGCTGTGGAGCTTTCGAATCCTCCCTGTATGTTTTTCCCCCTGTCTTTCCTTTTGTCTCGCTTTCTTGCTTTCTCATGTGGAAAATATTTTTTTCTGTTTGTGGCAAGCTCCTGTTCCTCACAGCCAAAAACTGTTCTTTTTGGAAATGTTTATTTAAAAAACAATCATTTAAACATGCGAGCTTGTAGTTATGGACAGTTGTGCTGGTTTGAATGTGTGCTGTAAATGTTGTGATGTGTCTGAAGTTGGTACACTAGGACATGTTTTCAAAGAAGTTTTATGTTATTTTTCCCCGAAATGCTGTTTTTGTTCTTAAAGGAATAGTCACCTAAAAATGAAATGAAAGAGCTGATGAAAGATGCAATATATACATATAGTGTGTGAGTGAGTGTGTGTGTGTGTGTTTGCCATCACAGGAATAAATTATATTTTGAAATTGTATTAACATTTCTCAATATATTACTGTGTTTTTGATCAAATAACTGTAGCCTTGTTGAGCATAAGAGACTTCTTTCAAAAATCTTATCGAATCCAAACTTTTTAGTGCATGTAAATAAAAGGTCAAAATGTAAGCAACTGTTTAAATATTATTCAATAATTTTCACATTTGGGTGTATAATTCTTTGAAAAAAAAATATCACTACTTGCTAGATTAACTCTTGCTTGCATGTTGGTTAGGACTCAATGACAAGGCAAATGATTTAATTTAAAGAAAAAAACATTTACATGCTGTTGTGGTCACACTATAATTAGCCCGATTTGATTGTAGCTGGTCTTTGTTCTTTGAAACAATAGCACATTCATATTGTAAATTTACAATGTAACTGTTGCTATTTGCTTTTTTAACACTCAGCTACAGCAAATGAGGAAGACAGTCCTCAAAAAGTATTGTGGCAGTACTATGGTATCAGATGGTAATGCCATGGTACTTTGATATTACCACTTTCATGTGCCATTACATGATGCTCTCAGGTACCAGATGTTGGCACTACAAATTTCAAAATATATTTTCATGTATTTTCCTTGTGGGTGCAACTTAGTTATGTCAAAAAAAGCAATGTGAAATTATACTTGTTTTTTTCTCCTTGCTTTTGAGATTGTCTAGGGCAGCTTCTTGCTGACCTTCATGTAACATGACCTCTCCAACTTACCATCAGCTTGTTCTCTTCCTGTACCAAGACACTCTATTTTTTTTTTTTTTGTTTTCTCTTCTGTTTTACCCCTGTACACTTCTGTTCAGGGCATGCAACTGCAATTATAATGCAAGACTAGAAATTTCAAGAAAGTTTTCTTTATTTAGATCTTTTTAATATGTTATATAATTTTTACTTATTTTTTTTTTTAAATTTAGCTTAGATCTTAGACTGTCAATCTATGCATTAGTAGTGGGGATTTTTCAGTGACTCTTTTGGCAGGTTATATCATTACACCAGTAGGTGGCGACAAGTCACTGTCTTTATAAATGAGTCATTAAATCATTCACTCAACTGTTTCATTCAAAGGCACTGATTCATTCAAAAACACATTTTGAGTATGACAGCCTTGAGTATGAGCAAGTCATTGAATAATTCACTCAAATAATTCAAATCAAATCAAATTTGAGGAATACAACTAATGCTTCATATATAACACATTACATTCTTTCTGCAGTAGATTTTTTTTTTGTTTTTTTGTTAATGCAGTTATGCTGTATCTGTTTTAAAAAAAGTCATTCAAAATTAATGAATCATTCTAGTGGACTGATGAAAACACCCAGATATTGCGTAGGATTCAGTCATCTTATATTTGATCATTTCAGCCATCTTTTGCCATTTTTGTGTGTTCTCCTCAGGAGGTTCATTAATAGTGCATAAATGTGCTGAATCTGAAACTACATGTAGAGTAGGATCTCAATGATAAAGTGAGCACATGAATGCTTAATGGACCTATTCTGTTCCACACCTGAATGCTGTGTATGTTATGTTCCATGCAACATGTATACAACTTTGACCCTAATCAAATATTAATTTGTTAAACCTTTATTGTGCTGGTGATACCACTGATAAATGCATATAAACATATATATATATTACATATTAAACAGCTCACCTTACCCTGAGGTCACAAATACAGGATGAGCAACTTTTGTACACACATACGCACTTTGTTTAGTTGGATGGTTTGCATGATGCATTCGATTCTGTGATCTGCACGGACATATGTGTCAACACTCAGTGCTGTACTTATCCAGATGTGTTTGTGTGAATGCGGTTGTGAAGTGGCATGGAAATTAGAAATCCTGTCTCTTCTTCTCCCGTGTATGATTGGAGATTATGGTCGTGTGTAAAGAGCTCTCTCTGCCCTGTCCACACAACACTTGGTTGATGTGGAAATGACACGGCTGAGCTCTGTGGTTAGCGCGAACATGCTTATTTAAGAGCTGCATGGAGAATAACAGGGGAATGTTTTTAGGCAGAAAGGCATCACTTTTACCAGCCAGCATGATAATATCTTACTGAAATAGCCCAACAGGAAGGATGGGGGTGGTTGACACCAGTTGTTTAGCCTACATGTATGTGTGATGGATTAGGGATATGTTCAATTATTATTATTTATTTTTTTTGGTCTATGACAAAAATGTCCTTCAAATGTAATCAACCCCTTACAGAAAAACCATGTGAACTTCACATGTGCAATCACGTTGTAATCACATGCGAAATATGTGAAACACATGTGGTTTTGGGTTTTGGAGATATTCTATTAAGTTGTATTTATAAAATTTGCTTAATTTAACTATTGACTAAAATTAAGTTTAATTTTAATCAACACAATTGACATTCAAACATGTTCTATTACCATTCAAAAGTTTAGGGTCGGTATGTAAGATTTCTTAAATGTTTTTGAAAGAAGCTTCTTATGCTCACCAAGGCTGTATTTATTTGATCAAAAAAGAGTAATATTGTGCACTATCATTACAATTTAAAATAACTTTTTTCTACTTTTAACGTTTTAAATTGTAATTTATTTCTGTGTTGGCAAAGCTTCTGAATTTTCAGCAGCCATTACTCCAGGAATATGCTGATTTGGGGCTCAAAAACATATTATTATCTGTGTTAAAACAGTTGTGCTGCTTAATATTTTTTTTGTAGAAACTGTGATACACTTTGTGCAAGTCAATGTTCTAATATATTTTGTATTGTGCATATATCCAATTAATCTCACGTTTAAGATGCATTTGGGTGTATTATTTAACCCTCAGCTCATGCACCTCAAGCAGGTCAATCCCAGACATGATTGACTATTAATGAATTATATGAAACAATTACATTTTACATTGTACATTGTTAACTTGCTGTGTTTTTTCCATCATTTTCATCTTGTCTTTTTTTATTAAGAAGACAATAACTCATTAGTTTTTGGCTGTTTTTACCTGTAATTTCATTGAGATTAACACAGGATAAGGCATATGGTATTTCCAATGCACCTGAGCCATTTCAACCTCCAATGTTTCTCCACAGCTAGGGAATAATCAGGACAAGGTGTCACAGTCACCTAGTATCATCCAGTGTATGTGTGTCTGGGTGTGTTTGTGTGTCTGAGCTGGGGAAATGGAAATAGAAGCACACATACGCACATGCAGGCATCATTGCTTGCCTATATCATGACAATGCGAGTGCCAAGGGGCAGGAAAAGCATAAACTAGCCTAGGCTGCTAACAGCCTCTTCAAAAGCCCAGCGACACAATATAATACAGTAACTAGCTGCCTCTATGCACCCACAATGGGGGGCTAAGCCTTGTTTTTCACCTTTTCTCACTCACACACACACATTTTATGGGGCTGAGCTCTCTCTCAGTGACAGGCTGTCTCCGCACACCTTGCTGAACTTTCCCACAGGAGAGAAAAACATGGTTTTTTACATGACTACAGAAAAGAGCCATTCCGCCCACTGGTTTAATGGAGGAAATACGTGCCTTCATGTAATAACTACTGCTGTACATATAAACCAATATGCCAAGGACTGCTGTCAGCGTAGAATTCCATTATATGAAGTCAAGTTGTTTTTAAATGCTGTTTTATAGTTGAGAACAACTCTCATGTGTGTACCTGTCTATAAAGGACAATTTTTTTCCCTCCGTCTCAGTGAGCAAAACCCAACTCAGCGTGATTTCGGAGAGCAGGCAAGAAATTATTTTGGAATTACAAATGCAAGAACCAATCACCTCAAAGCACTAACAGTCCCATCTTGCACTTTATTTTTTTCTCTCTCTGTCTCTCTCAGTAACTTAAAAGGTACCACAAAGTACAGTGGCATACTCTAGAACGTGAAAATATGCTGTTGTTTAAATGAAAACGTTTAAAAAAATTTTTTTCAGACTGATCTAGCTCTCGGTATTACTTTTGTTAGTGTAACCCAGTAGTTTGGTTGATTTAGTCATAATAACCAGAATAGCCAATGAAATACAGGTGAATTAATCTGTAAATGTATAGACCAACTGTATGAGTGTGAGTGTGAGTTTTATTTTTATGGATAACTTATTTTAGACATTATACCATCTATATTTTCTTTGTGCATTGTTGTTGAGAATTTATTCCAGTAGGTGGTGTCAAGTGAATATCGTTATTAGTGTGGCATTAAAACGTTCATTCAACCCATTCGTTCAGTACCGCCAATTCATTCAGAAGCCAAACAACTGACTGTCTGTATGAGTGATTCATTGAATCATTCACTCAACTGATTTGCTCAAAACATTTATTGATTCAGGAACGAAACACCACTATTGCTCAGAAATGCGTGACAGTTATTTCTGCTGTGATTTCAATTGAGTTTATTTAAACAAAAATAAACAACAACAACAAAAAAAACTTAAAGTAAAAGAGAATGTTGCATCTTAAAGCTGTTCGCTACCAACATTTACTTTGCCATTAATAGCATTTATTTTATAATTTATTGTTTGATTGTTTGTTTATAATTATATTTTCATCTGTTACATCATGTTTTTATATTAATAAATAAGCAAGATTGCACAGGCAAAAGTGTCCTTAAATAATTTATTATTGATTTATTCAGGAACAAAACAAACGATTTTCTTCATGAGTGATTCATTGAATCTTTCACTCAACTGATTTGCTCAAAGCAGATTTATTCAGAAACAAAACACCACAGGTACAAAACACTAATTGTTAACACGTGTAACAATTAATTTAGCTGTGATTTCGTTTTTGAACTATTATCCCCAAAAAAAAACAAGATAACTGCCAATATCATATCTAAAATGTTACTCAATAACTGTCATCTTGTTTTCTAGGCTGTGTTTCTAGCCTTAAACTTTGCCGTTGATAGCATTGATCTGATAAATTATCACCATTATATATTACATTTTTATTCATAATTTTCATGTTTTGATCCATTATATGACATCCATATATTCTATATTCATAAATAAGAAATGTCACACAAGCAAAATTGCTGTCGTTCTGCCTGAGTGTGACATTGCTTGCAACATTATTTGCAAAACCTATAACCACTGTTGTTTCACAAATAATGAATAAACACCAAAGTAAAGCAAATCACTGTTTGCATTAGTTATACTGTTGGGTTGGGCTGATGCAGCGAGAACTGTTTTAAGGATAAAAAGTTAATGCGCACACACACACACTCGTTTGTGTGTGTGTGTTCGTGTCAGTGGGGTGCTACACTCAAGCTGTCTCTATGATGCAGTGGGTTATCAGTGTCGTTAATGGAGTTCTTAGGGATGTTAATGACTCCCAGAGAGAGAGAGGGAGAGGAGGAAAGAGCGTGAGAGGAGAAAGGAAAGTGTGCTAGCAAATCAGGCAACTGATTCCTAACTTCTCCCAGGTCAATGTTTTCCATCTGAATTAATTGAGATTTGAGAATCTCATTTCCTACCTGTGCAGAACACGCACACACACACACTGATATGCACTCTAAAGAAAACAACTCAACACGAACATAAGCAATGACAACAAATCAATGCGGCAATAATGTTTGATATGAGGGGATGAAATGATGGTATGTTTTGCTGCTTTCCTCTAGGACCAACCCCTCACCTCTCCATCCCCCCGTCTCTCCCTTCTATTTACTCACATTGATTTGCTGTATTTCTATAATTTGTCTCTCGACAAGTAGACAATATGACGAGTGTATTTTCAATGTTTGCTCGCCTCATATTAAAGCATTACAGTCACATTTGCTTGGGTTTTATGTTCGAGGCCATCCGATCGTTACATGCTGGTGTTGGTTTCATTAGGCAAATATCCTTGAGCAGGTATATGTAGGGCAATGAACGCTTGGATATGATGAAGAGCTATAGCTCATCACTCTGTGTGGTTCTTCCAGAGTTTGGATCGTTGATAAGGAATAATGTGATTGTCATGGCCCGTGCTATCTTTAACAAGGTAGATTTATTGTGCAGGAGGGGAGAAGAGGATTGTGGGTAGTTCCCTTAAGATCTCAAAGTCAATAATGGGAAGGATTTTAGAGTGACTTCAGATCTGTCTTCAGTTTGTTCATGTGTCAACATCTGAATTAGATCTAGTCATTCCAGTCATTTTCAAGCACTTTGTGATGTGTTTGTAAATGTTTTTGAACCTCTTCAAGATGCAAATTAACCCCTGGAAGCAATGGGCTGGTGTTACACACAGTTCATGTAAGATTTTAATATTTTTGGAACAGATTTATGTAACTAGGTAGACTGGATTTGATTCTGAAAATATTATGTTGAAACCTTCAAGGATTTGTTTTTCAGTTGTGTTTGTTGTGCATTTGTTGAATTTATTCTTTTTAATTTCATATAAATGTTCTAATGTGTGCAAAATTCCTTCCTAAATTTAGCAAATTTTAAAATTTAATACATTTCTGCATTAAATAATTTGTAGGCAGGCGTTATGCACATGATAAGTGAATGAGACCCAACGAGTGTATATTTGGTGGTTTTTAAATGCATTGTAAGTGTGAGATAACAGTTTCTCAGATATTATGCATTATATTCAGTTCAGAGTGTTCTGGAACTATTAACAAACTTGAATGCACCATTTTTTGTACTACTTTGGAGTTTGCAACAATAATGTGCACATGAATAAGAAATCATAGATGAACTTCTATGGTCTTAAATTGTTTACATTGAGCAGATCAAGTGAGATTAAGATGAAGTATCTTTCACTTCTCCTCTCACTTCTCTCTTCTCCCAGCTCTTGGCATGCCTGGGAATCCCCTCTCAGCTTCTCCTCTGTGCCTGAAGCCCCCTCTCAATAATAAAGTAAACCCACTATATTTTACTTCAACATCTTGACATATTTGAAACAGGAAACAAAGCAAAATGTAGGTTTTTAGCAATATTCAACAAGACAAAATGGTTATATCCATTGGGAATTTATTGGAACGTGAAAAGTGTGAGTTGCATATCAAAATAGATCCAGGTAGTTGAGAAATTTGTGACTCTGAACTTGAACGTGCACTATAAGACCATGAAAATACTTTTAAAAAAGTAAATAGGGCCGATTTTAATTTAAAAAGTAATGCTTAAAATGAACAATATATACACATTTAAAATTGTTTTACATAAATGTAGAATTTCCTTTAAGATATGTTTTAAACAACCCAATGATGTGACTCGGTTGCATGTTATAACACTCTCTAACATTATCTTAAGAAACAAGAAACTCAGCCACACACGCAGGCTTACACACTTGGTACCCAAGACATGATAACGGTGTCAATCAATGGCTAATTTTTGAGCACAAATGGGTAAGTTTAAACTTTAGACGTCATAAAACAGCGAGATACTAAACGTGACAAAATCAACAGCAACAGTGAAACTGGCAAACAGTGAAAACATGCGGCCTTATTAATTATTCATACCCGGGTGCATGCTGGGAGCACCAGCAGCGTGAAGCTATGTAGATTTTACTTAATTTTTCGAAATTTATTCTTTTCTGCTAATGTTAGATATTATACATAATATAAATAAAATATAACATTTATAAAAGTAATTGTAGTCATATATATATATATATATATATAGTATAATAGGTTTAATCTTAGATAATATTTACCTTAAAAGTTATGGTTTTCTTTTCTACATGCTTTAATTGAATATAAATGTAGAATTGTTTAATAAAACTTTTCTGCTGTATTTACTTCCCCGGTGTAGGTTGACATACTGTTATTTATATCTTACGTGTTTGTATGCTCTTACTACGCATAAGTGACGACAACATGTCACCCACTTAGCATGTACTGATGTAGTTTCCTTTTACTACCAGACGTGCTACACCAGATGAAGTGTTTGCTAAATTGCATAATGGCTATTAAGCTGGATCAAAGGGCTTGTTTTGCATGCCGTCGACAGCATGCTAATTATAAATATACTCATTAATTACTGCCGTACAAAGCTAAATTAACAATTTGCATGACATTTTCATTAGACACTACCCTATTGATCAGGTGTCGGACACGACCACAGAGTAAACTATTTATCTTTCATGTATCCGCAGAATACACGCTTATTAAAACGTTCATTAGTTCCTCTTCTTGTAAAGCCAAAGAAAATAGAAAACCGAGTCACCAACCGCAAAGAATGAACCTCATCCCAGTTCACAAGATCTTCATTGATTCTTGCGGGCCTGTGTCATTTGTCACCGTGAATAGCCACGTGTAAATTTCCTGACAGTTTGACTATGGTATCATCAGAGTGTTGTGTGAATGGAGAGTCTACTCTTCAACATTAACTCTAATTACTCTTTACTCCATATACTGTAGAAAGAGACATTACGACTGCTAGACAAAGGAGAGCTTGGCTAAGGTTCATTTACTCCAGTAGGGCCATCGCTACAACAGCTAAAGATAAAAGATCTTTACAGTCGAGGTTAATTGTCATCCCCAAGGCTTTCCAAGAAGGCTTGATAAGTTTGTTTAGATACATAGTAGTCCAAATAAGTCATTAGTGACAGAAAGGCGTGTAATTCACAAACCGAGGCTAGATACTTCAATCGTGAGTGAACTTCAATAACTAGCGCCATTTCAATCCTGTCCCCACTCTTTTTCCTGTCTTCTGACTCGCTATTTATGATCAGTCATCCTCAGATCCTGACAGGCACTTGTGTCTGTGTGAAGGGTCGGATATCTAGTCGCTGACGAGTCAGACGCATTAGACAGCCACACAGCAATCAGCCAGATCAGGCTTTCTTTGGATGCCTTAAAAGCAGAGCCTAATTTTCAGATTTGTCTCAGGCTGAAAAATGCCTTCGCACATTTGTAGGCCACTGAAGTATGGGCGCAAGGGAGGCGCAAGCGTCTGGAGAGGTGTGCTACGGATGAATGATATGTAAAAAAACCTGCAAATTAGTGTTTTTTCCTCCATTACAGTTTACCATAGTGATAACAGCCTCCCTCGACAAATGGCCATAGAGGTGGAACTCTAACTTCGGCATGCCAGGTGATCAAAAATACATCAGAGTCCCCTACTGTATCCTTTGGAGTTAAAGGAATAGTTCAGCCTAAAAATAAAATTCTGACTTTGTTTCTTCCATGGAAAAAAAAACAAAAAAAAACGAGTTGAATTTTTTAAGAATATCTTGGCCACTTTTTTTTATAAAGTGAACTTTTTGAAAGCGATTGAGGGATTGAGACAGTTAACCCCCAAAAAAGAAAGAAAGAAAGAAAGAAAGAAAGAACACACACTATTTATATATACACTGAACAAAATTATAAACGCAACACTTTTGTTTTTGCCCCCATTTTTCATGAGCTGAACTCAAAGATAGATCTAAGACTTTTTCTATGTACACACACAGCCTATTGCAAAAACAAAAGTGTTGCGTTCATAATTTTGTTCAGTGTATATCTTGACATCTGCCCTTCTTGGCTCTTCAGTGAGAGTTCATGAACAAAGTATTGATGTCTGATTTGTAAATAAATGGTTCTTTTGAGTCAAATCTTTCCACTAAATCAGTTGATTTAGTTCAGAAAACTGGTTTGAATGATTCATTCATGAATTGGACTGATAAAACAGCTCTTCTTGGCTCTTTGAAGATCAACTGATTCATGTGTGAAGTATTGATGTTTGATTTTTGAATCAGTGCTTCTTTGAGTTAAATCTTTTCATTGAATCAGTTGATTTTGTTCACAAAATCAATGGTTTGAATGATTCATTCATGACTTGGACTGAATGACTGACTGAAACTAGTCGGAATGATTCATTCTTGTATTGGACTCTTTGATGAAAGTTCATGAGATAATTTGTGATGTCTGATTTATGAACGAATCATTCTTTAAATCGTTCTAATTCAATGAATCAGGTGATCCAGTCCACCCAACTTTTCCGAATTACTTGTTTATGAGTTCAACTCACAGTTTATGAACAGTGAAAATTTAAGTGAGTGAATAACAACTTAAATTTTGGTCTGTTCCTCTCAAAAATATTTTTCTGGCTTATAAGATTTGGGATATATAGTGCCCAATTTGTATAGACTATACTGTTATGATGTTTTATGGTCTTTTTTGAAGCCTTACAGCCCCAGCCCTCATTCACATTCATCTTATGACAAAAAGAGGCTAAGATGTTCTTCAAAAATCAACTTTTGTTGTTACACAAGTTATAAAGTTTAAGAACAAATCGAAGGGAATAAATAATGACAGAATTACATTTTTTGATTAACTGTGCCTTTAAAACAGGGATCAGCTGATGGTTAAAGTGTGTTCTTGTTGTAGTACTAGGATATCAATAGATTTAAGGCAGAGTTGAGACCAGGAATGAGGTGTTAATTTGTGCACAGTGTAATTCATTATATTTAAAGGGCTCTAAAATGTTCATAGGTGATCCTCAAAGAATGTTTATCTTGTCGGAAGCAGAATTCATTAGGTTTCTACTGTGAGTACAGCACCTTCTCGGTCCTCCTGGATTCGGGTTTGCTCTTCTGCACCACTGCTGTTGTGAATCTGTTAATGTATATCTCTTAAAAAAAGCAGACTTATAATTTATTCATGGGCTGTGAAAAACGGGACGTACAAAATGTTCAGCAAGACACCATCAAAACGAATCGCAAAGCATTTGGACAAAGTGAGCGCGTCCCTTTTTTCTACAGTTAATTGCTGGCTGCCTTTGCAAACTATTCGTTATGTCTGTTCCTCCCATTTCTCTCTCTGTTCTGCTCTGATCCTCTTCTCCCTCAGTTGGAGCTGCGGTCGGTGGGATGTGCGTACGTGCTGGACTCCCGTTGCCATGGCTTCTCAGCGGCTCTGCTGTGGTTTATGGTGGGGTACGAGTAAAAAGGTGCTTTGGTGCAGCTGTAAATCTCTCCTGCAATCAATCCCAGTGCAATACTAGTAGGAGAGCTCAACTTTTCACGAAACCCACTCCTCATTCACACCTAGTGATTAAGGGTTGGCGTGATTAGAATTTACTCAGCAGGGCTCCAGCTGCCCCTCCCTCTCTCCTCGTGTCTCTCCGGATGGCCTCATATACTCAGTATAAACACTGGGGATTGGCTCTTAGAGATTTGCAAGTTAACAGCAGATTTTCCCAGGCTACATGTCCTCAGATCTCATCTGTCTTAAAATCACTATCCATATCCACAGGTGAGTGGGATCAAGTGGAGTGCCAGAGCCAAGCCTCACTGATCTTGGAATCAAGTGTCACTCTAGAGATGTGTTGACCTCATTTCTGAAGAATCTGAAAAAGACTTGATTATGTATGGATGTCATCACACGACTTTTAAAAATAAGTATCATTGCATAAAAATAGGAATGTCCATGATAAGTCTGGAATTAGACATTTCTGTGCCTAGGACAGTGTGTGGCATTTTCTCAGCCAAGTGTGCAGTTATTTATCTATGGTGTAAATAAATTAATACCTAAATTAAATTTTTTAAATTTTCATAAATATTAGAATAAATTACACTACTGTTCCAAAAAGTAAATAGATTAATACATTAATTAATAAATACATAAACAAACAAATAAATAAATAAATAAATAAATAAATAAAATTAAAAAGTTTGGCGTCAGTGATATTTTTAAAGAAAATAATTTACCAGAAATTAATACTTATTACTAATAAGAAAGTTGATTACAAGTGACAGTAAAGACATTTTATAATGTTACAAACAATTCTATTTCAAATAAATGTACACAACAGCACAACTATTTTTAACACTAATAATTAGAAGAAACGCTTCTTGAGCACCAAATTAGAATGATTTCTAAAATATCATGTGTCACTGATGACTGTAGTAATGGCTGCTAAAAATAAATGGAACCTTGGTGAGTAGAGAAACTTGTGAAAAATACAGCCGAATCCTGTGAAAAGCCACTGATGTCAAATACATGTGAGGATAAGCAAGGTTTCAAGTTATCCTCCAAAACAAGGTCACCAGAACAATGTTTTGTTGATGCATGCATGAATGCTGATAGAAGGACGTTTCCTTGAGAAGCTGTCACTTGGGTCAAATGTATACGATTTTGTTTGGATGAAGTAATATAATACAACACATAAAAGTGCAGTTCTCTCTAGTTCCATGCAGTATACTACTGTATGTCTGGAAGTTCTTCTTCTTCTTCTTCGTTCTGTCAGTCTCCCATCCAGTGCTGTGGTTTCCCGTGGGGATCTCGTGGTTATATTAAGGATGAGCAGGAATAATATCAGACTATTCTCACACTCGACCTAGAGCAGAACATAATGGAGTGAATCTATCACTCATCACCACCTTTCTTTTCTCAGACATACCGCCGGAAAGTCCTGCACTGCCTGTACGATGCTGCTGATCATTCACTTGTGGCAATTCAAAAAGAACAGGTTCCTTGTGGCTGTAAAAGCGCTCAGGCTTGGATGAGGAAGTGGGGAGTTAGAGACCTGCACAGAGAGCAAAGCAGCCCTGTCAGAGCAAGTTAACAGCAGTCAGAAAAGCGAGGGAGGTTCGGGCATTGTGAACGGGCTGGCTTCCATCACTTCCTGTAGCTTTAGAGGAAATGAGACAACAAAAATGAAGCATGAGCATCTTGCCGGCACAAAAATGATCATTTTGCAGGTACTAATTTACTACTGAAGTGTTCTGAGAGCAAAGATTAATTGTGTGTTGTCACCTGCGAAACTATTGGCTAAATTATACTATTGCTAAACATGCTAAATAGTTTCTAAATGATGATAACCAATAAACTTTTGGTATGATATGCTTAAACTAGGGCTGCATGTTTTGGGGAAATTATCAAATTGCAATTTGATAGGGAATAAATATTATTATTATTTGTATTTATTTATTTTTTAAGGTTAGCTGTGTATGTTTTGAGGGTTAAACAATCTGGTATATATCAATTATATTATATTATATTATATTATATTATTTTTTATATGACTATAAAATAATTATACTTGATGATGATGATGATTATTATTACTAAATAAAACAGTTATTACTATTGCAATATGTAAAATAAAACAAACTTGAGTATTTAACAAAATACAGCAACAACAACAACAATTAAATAAAAATAATAAAAATAATAACACTTCTACATCTAAAAACATCTAAAACATCTACACTTTCAAATGTAAAACCATCAAACATTTATTTTGGTGGAAAAAAAAAACAAGCTTCTCGTTTGTAAAAATAAATAAATAAATAACACTCTGCCATACTTCACTCTGAAATGTGCAGTGCATATATTTATTTAATTACATCGTAGCCTTTGTGATTTGATAAGTGCACTTAGCCATATTGCGATTTTGGTTTTATTTTGATTAATTTTGCAGCCCTATTACAAACCATGTACCCTCCATTAATTTAAAGGGATAGTTCACTCGTCCTCACATTGTTATTGGGTTTTAAATAACTGTTTTCATTCATACAGTGAAAGTTAATTGAGTCAAAATCTACGTTGGAACCCACTGACTTTCACTGTATGGATGAAAACAATATATATTATTTTGTGTTTGGCAGAAGAAATAAATGCATACAGGTTTGGAATGTCATAAGTGTGAGTTTGTTTTGGGGTGAACAATCCTTTTAAGTGACAAACCTAGTTTGATTAAATCACAGCTTACAATACCTTGTTTAGCATCGTTCAGATTACCTGAGATGGATAACGGGACCACTGTGACAAGTGAGGTAATGAAACAGAGATGAGAGGATCTAAGAAAGATCTACACCTTTCTTGCTTCATATTTTTAGCCTCCTGAAGGCATCTTTTTTGTAGAAAGCAGTCATGACTGGCTCACCGCTGGGATTCTCACTGCTGATTCTATGCTAATGCAGCTTGTTAGAAATGATTGCTTTGCTATCACTTGCAGCGCTTTGTGCAAAAGCCTCGTGAGCAACGTACTATTATGCCACATTAGTTCTAATGAACTGGTCCATATGCTTCCAAACTCCTCTGGAGGAAGGAAACAACAGCACACATAACACGGAAACACGCAGGGTTTTGTACACAGGCTTTCCCTCCCAGTTGCACGCAAACACAAAGATCCCGCTGGTTCTTCAAAGAGACTTCCAAAGGCCTTAAAACAAACCCGCCTGTTTAGAAGCCCAACGACGTTCCATGCTGGATTACACCCTTTCAAAACCTTGTCTAATACATTTCATCTTACGCCAAGAAACTTACAAGAGCACATTGTTTTCAGAAGGATGTGCATAATTTGACCTAAAAGTCAAGACTCTCTATGGTCTCGTCAATAGCCCTCCATGACAAACTGAAAAGCATATTCCCCAGCCTGTAGTTGGAACTGCCCTGCATACGCTGTGAACCAATCTGTGAATGCCTGAGCTGCTTCAGGCGTATTCCTGAGCCACCCTGTCTGAATGCTGACTAGCTTTAGTGTCCGCCACGTAATGTTTCAAGCTGTATCTCTAGCGCTCGTAATTAGTTATTAATGAGGAGCTGCTTCGCTCCTGCGGGGACTCGAGTGTTGAAAAGGAAAAGTTTGTGTTGAGTTTATGAGTTTGAGTTAAGTGCGCGCACATGCCTGTGTTATACGACGGACTCTCTGTCCTAGCATTTCCATGGAAACACCAGCTTCCTTTAATCGCACCTGACATATTGCTGCTGTATTGTTATTTACAATGCTTTTGTGGCTGTGTTGCTACCATGTTTTGCTCTGGTAGAGCTGCTTGTTCATAGATTTGTATTGGGAATGAGCTGTGCCGGATTAGCTCATGTAAATATCAGCCATGGAGCGGCATTTGGGACGCCATTGTAGTAACAGATGGGCTAACTCTCTTTCGTCATCACCCCATTGTCGCTCTATCTTTCACTCTTTCTTTTGCGATACGTCTGTCTCGGCCCTCTGGCTAACAGGTTTTGCCATTTTCCTCAACCCTGTCCTAATCTGTCCTAAAATGAGGGGAGCAGGTGCTGTGGAAGCCTCCTTCCATCATTCATCATTTATTGGACTGTTACAGACAGCATTTGGTGATAAATGCTTTGCACTGGCACTCCGAGCCAAAGTCTTTACATGCGTTGTTCGTTAGCGTTTATGGCCCTCTGCTACGCTCTCATCCCATTTCTAAACAGGGAGGATCGTTTTACAATCAGATGTAAAACAGAATGGATGGGAATCTTCACACTGCAGCACACAAAATATCAAATTTTTGTCTGATTTGTGGAATCTGTTCAAAAGAGAATAGATTAGAAGCAAAAATCTTCTTTTTTTTTAAAGGTTGTTTTCACACTTGCGTGACTCAACCCTGGTTTGTTTGTCCCCCTACTCTTATTCCGGACCCATAAACCAGTTTTGTCCCCAGTAGAAGCTCTTTATCACTGTTGCTCAGCTGTTGTACACTAACAGTTTCGTGTTAGTACCAAACAGTTGGACAACAACACAAAATATAAACTGCTGTTCAAAAGTTTGGGGTCGGTACAATTTTTATTTATTTATTTATTATTATTATTATTATTATTATTATTAATTGAAGTCTTTTATGCTCACCAAAGCTGCATTTATTTGATCCAAAAAAAAACAAAAAAACATTTAAATTTAATTTAATTATAATTTCAAATAATGGTTTTCTATTCTAATGCTTTAAAATGCAATTTATTCTTGTGATGGAAAAGCTAAATTTTCATCAGCCATTACTCCAGTATTGAGTCTCACAAGATCCTTCAGAAATCATTCTAATATGATGGCTTGGCACTCAAGAAATGTTTATAGCTATCATTGTGCTGCTTAATATTTTTGTGGAAACTGTGTTTTTTTTTTTTTCCTTTTTTTTTTCTCAGGATTTTTTGATTAATAGAAAGTTCAAAAGAACAACATTTATTTTTTTTGTAACATTATAAATGTCTTTGCTGTTACTTTAAAATAAAAACTATGTAATTTATAAATGGTATGTGACTAAACATTTAAAAAGTAAATGTCACGCCTTATAGAGCTCTCCATTTGCACATAATATATATATATCATCAGCAACAAACACAGCTACTTTTGAATGACTATCAATGTAAAAAAAAAAAATTGTCCCCAGAATAATGTAGCTGCAGCATCTACCAGCAAGGGCTAAATGCTAATCAGTAAAAAATTGCCTTTGCATCAACTAGAAACTGTATTACAATTCACAAACCCCCAATTTTCACACAGTTTCTAGAGGGTTTCCTTGGGGTACACTTTAGTTTAGACTGACCAAACAATCTGACATCACTTATGACTGGGGAATGACGTACAATAAAAAAAGTTGTATTAAAGCATAAACAGTGTTATGTTTGCTTTAGATTTCCTTGTGAGATTAACATACAAGGAATTTAAACTCACAAACAGCTGTGTTGTTTTCCTCCACTGTTATAGAGTCTTATAAAAACCAGCATGGTCCTGGGGGTTATTCATCTCGGTGCTCATGGTTAATTAGCGTAAGTACACAGAGTCGTGCCTCTCCCAGTGGAGCCTCGCGGATCGTATTTAAGAAGATCTGAAGCTTAACAGCACATCTTCTGTATACTCTCAAACACACATACATTTGCATACTGTATATCCAGGCTCAGGTGCATGTTTGGATCCACTGACCTGCTGCTGGCCAGATGTTCCATGCTGTTGTGTATGGATGCAATCCAACTTTCAGATTAGTTTGCCCTGAGACTAATTTTTGAGAGGGGGGAAAAAAACCCAGCATGTACAGTAATGCTAAACTAGTATTTATGCAGGACAATTGGTCAAATCCTTGCATATGCAATGTTACTGTCTCCAGTCTAAGATCTAAACATCTCAAATTATGTACTGTATGACCTATAGGAAACAAAAATCATGAATGAATGAACAAGATAAGTTAAAGTGAGTCATTTCTACCCTGTAGCATTACTAATTATATTATATTATATTATATTATATCAGATTTATTCGATTATATTACATTAGATTAGATGATTCGATCATAAGATATATTTTAATTTAATACTTATTTAATTAACTGTAATATACTTTTAATTTCAGCAATATAATTAAATCATTTTAAAATAAAGTATCTAATATATAGGTTGTTAGTCCTTTAGCTGGTGATTTTCTTCAAGTACACTTTCTGCAGGTTACATCGTATCGCCAGCAGGTGGCATCCTTTATGAGTGAGTCACTGAATCATTCATTCAACCGATTCATTCAAAAACAGTGATTCAGGAACAAAACCAGTGACTTTTGTGTATGAGTGAGTAAATTAATCATTCATGCAAGTGATTAATTAAAAACTGCAGATTCATTCAAGAGCAAAACACGGTCGTTTGTTGTTCAGTGATGCTGAGCGGTTCAGTTTATGTTTATTTTTGTTGGCGGAGCAAAAATGAACAAGGGAAATGAAAGTCACTTAATTTTTGTTTACTAAATTCTTGTTAAGAAACAATATTACACTCTGTTTTTCTGTATATTTACAGGTTGTTACATGACAGTACTGTATACTAGACTCCTTGCTATTTTAGTGGAGGTGTCTTGATACTTTAATGAAACATAACTGAGAACTACATTACATTTCCTCAGCTATAAAAAAACAAACAAGCCCTGCACAATTCCTATGAGTGATTCCACCTGCTTGCGTGCTGGATGTCATCTCCATATTTCCTGAATTTCAGTATCCCGTGGGAAACACATATTACTGAGTCTTGTGTTTTTGTGGATGTTCATTGGCTGCGGATTGAATTTGTGATTTGTGAAGTTATTTGTGATATCTGGCTAGTATCATATACAGATCTCCAGTTCCATCTCTGAGTGTGATTAGTATGCCTGCCATGGCTTCCCCTCTGGGCGGCCCAGCCCACCTGCAGACACACAAGCACACACAACGTCTTTTGCTATCACTCTCTTTTAATGGATCCTTGCAGCCATGCAGGTCGCCAGGGTAACAGCTGGCACCTCACCACCTTTCTGTGTGTGAGTGAGTGTGGATATGTGGGCATGTACCTTGTGCCAGGTGAGCCATTAACACCAGTCTCACACAACTGCTACCTGCCACGCTGCACACTCGACCACAACTTATATGTGTGTGTTGTGACTTTTCTGGCATGTGCTTACATTTGTCGGGTCATAGTCAAGTTCAGTAGTGCACTTGTATCAGTGTGAGTAAAGGCTGGAATCTGAACAGATTTTAAAACACCAAGCATCATACACTGGTTGACTTTTTGAATGGTTACAGAGAAAAACTGGGCATGATACACGAAATGGCTAATTGTGTGTGCACACCAAAAGCGAATGTAATTATTTGCGCAAGTAGATTACATAAAAAGTTAATGCAAAGGCGCAAATTTGCGACGGGCGAAGCAAATGACACGAATTGGGCGACACAATTGTCGTCCCAATATTTACCCCAATTGTGTCTTCCGCGCAAGTTGAAAAATTTCAACTTGAGTGGGAAATTGACAAGTTGTCGCTTAAGCCAATCAGCGAAGAGCTTATTGACACGTCCGGTTTGACACCTCCGGTTGTATCAGAAAATGAAGGTGATTCTCAATAAGCAAACATTTTTACATAATTGCTATGTTCATGATATTTTCTAATTTTATATTGTCAGTATAATTAGCTCAATAATAATGTTAATATTTCATGTATCTCGCACAGAAAAAGGCACATTGTTTATATTTACATTTAAAATCCGGACATTTTGGGCGATTTAGAAATCCCGGCCGGACGCATTTTCTTTAGGTCCAAAAAGAGGACATGTCTGGGAAAAAGAGGACGTATGCTCACCCTAAATTGTAGCCTAAGCACATTTTAAAATGCAGTCTCTCTGCTGGGAAAATAGACCAAACAATGTATGATTCATCTTGTTCACATGAACGTACACACATTTTTGTCCAATGAAATACTGGCTAGAATGAGAATATCCCCATTTGCTTGTACCATGTGCAACAGGCTAGCATTAGCAAGTAGCAAAACCTGGTTGTGGGTAAACAAAAAGTATTAAAAATAGCTTTGATATGTTACTCCTCAACTTCTTGTTTCAGCAGAAAAGAAAATTGCATTTAGACCATTTCATGTGGTTTGTGGCATTACATGTGGTTTCGTGGCATTTCATGGCTAGTGTAGCTTGCTTAATTTAGCTTAGCTTAGCTTAACTTTCTTTATGTATTTGTTAGTTTGTTTATAATTTATAAAACTGTGATTGTAATTTAAAATGCATTACAAAGGTCAGGGTTCCTGTGTTTGTTTTTAGGGATGTGCAATTTGGCCAAAAGTGTTGTGCTATTTTGTGAAACGTATATTTTTTGGAAATTTTGTATAATTTTTGTATATATGACTTAAAAATCTAAAAAATGAATAATAATAATAATAATTTAATAAAAACAAACAAAACAAAATAAAAGACTGATGATTTAATGCTGTACTGTAAATAATAACAATAACAATAATAATAATAATACTGATGATAATGATGATGATGATGATGATGATAATAATAATAATTATTATTATTATTATTATTATTATATAATTAATTAATTAAGCAACCCGGCCTTCCCTTCCTCTTAGGTAAGCATTGTCTACATGTGTATGAGAGTGTCTGTGTGTTCGTAAATGAAAGAGGTTGCTCAATATGATTTGGCCTATAACATGTCCTTGCGTTTTTTACAATGGCAAATACACAGTAGGGCTGAAATCAATAACTGCAGCTGCAGTTTAATCCCAACCCCACCCCACACCCCAACACACATACAGTCACATCCTCTCTTCTTCCTTCTCTTCATCTTTCTCTCATTCTTTCTCTCTATCATACACTTCATCTCCTCACAGACATCTTCCTTTGCCTGAGAATTAAACAGCTCATTGTCTGCCGAGATTCACTAAAAACCCATTGCCAACTACACTCCTCTCATTCCACTGACCCATCAAGGTCATCACGCGAATGCTGAGGGGAGCCAGCAGCCTCTTAATGTCCATTCCAGCTCTGCTGCACACTAAAAGGGCACCAACAGAGCTCTGAATGGATGCCGAAGCCATTTTTTTCCTGATCTGAGACCTGTGTCCTGCCTCTGGTGGGACACAGTAGCCATTCATTTGAATAGAGGGAAGCCCCCTGTTTGACAGGAAGCTATCATGAAGAAGAGTAATTGTGAAGCCGGGCTGCTTCTGTAGGCGAGAAAATGTCAGCAAATGACTGCAGTGGGACTAGCTGCTACACAGATAGACCCACGGTTATTAAGAGACTAATATAACTCTCTGTTCATTAGTGATTTCCTCCACACATAGCGCAGGGCTCTAATGGCCTTCAAATGCACTGGAATTGTCCAAACAGGATCTACTACTCTGTTGTTAACGGGCTACATTATTTAATGAAGATCACCTACAGTGAACGAATCCGTTTTTCTGCTTGCCTTCTCGCTGTAAAAAAAAAAATTACAAAAATCTTAACCTGGAAATAAACAGTTTTAGGATTTTGAGAAATAAATGTATTTTATATATATATATATATATATATATACACACACACACATTTTTATTTATATTTATAAATGTGTCATTTCAAATAGTAGCAGACAATAATAATAATAATAATAATAATGTTATGATGTAAAATGAAATATTTAATATTCTATTTTATTTCTATGCCACTAATCAAATTTGTCACACTGATTATTTGAACTGCTTTATATAAAAGTCAGATGGTTTTGCTTCCATTGAAGCACAGAATCCTCTTTGGAACATTTTCAAATCTGCTGGATAATATCATTAAGTTTGCCATGCTGATAATGTAATTTGAAATGAAAAAATGCTGCATGAAATTGTAGAAGAAGAAAAAATAAAAAAAGAGGCATTTTTCAAACTTTTAGTCCCCAATTTAGATGTTAGGTTGTGACTAGCAAAGCATGTTTGTCTGTTTATTTTATTTTATATTTTTTTCATTTAGTTTTGAGGGATGTGTCAGCAATGACAATGCATGTTTGTGTATGTGTAAGAGACTTGGGCAAGTGAAAGAGAGCGAGAACGTTGTATCACTAGGCCTTCAGTGACACATCATACTTTAGCCTTGGTGGCAACACATTTAGCAACACATCTGCGGTCCTTGTGCACCACACACGCAAACACATCTACGGTGCTAGCGGTATAGGGGCTCATAGAAATACTACACAGATACATACAATGTCTTGTGTTTCTATTCCATCTTTTCCCAGTTCGTCTTTTGTTTTTTTCAGATTTCACATCTATTCCTGGCAACACGTCCATTCCAGCTGTGGCTCCACCTCTTTGTGTCCCTGGGCCCTCACTAATCCCATCCCTCTCTCTGTCTGTCTCTCCTCACCGTTGTCTTTCTCTGTCCCAGTCCTGTGTACTCCAACTGGGAAGTGTTTTAATTAGGAACCATGACTGACTTGCTGGACATTATTAATGCAGTTTCCTACAATCGACAAAGAGCTGATAACTGGCTGAGGAGTGAGTCTGTTTTATCCCAGATCTGCAAGCGGGTTTGACATTCTGTTGCTCTTTTAATTCAAATATGAGGAAGCAGTAGGAAGTTTATCTCTATCCCTCTCTCTCTCTTCCTCCTGTTATGTAGCTCCAGGTTAAATAGCATTCTATAACATTTTGTGTGCTGTATGGAGAAAGTGAAACATTAGTGGTGGAGTGAAATGTAGAGCATTTGTGTACAAACAATTAAATCAGTTTCATGGGCCAATCAAAAAACAGTGTTTTGGAACCCAGCCTCCAAGCAAGTGAGATGTGACGGTTTTTATTTAATGCTGTATTTAATATTGTATTTGGGTCATTCCAACTGTGCCTACATTTTCAAGCCCCCATCAAATGTGTGTTTATATGGGATAAAATATTATATTCAAATTTGAATTATTTTAAATCATGTTACTCAGTTATGTTCAATAATTATATCACAACTAAAGTCCGTTTAAAGCAATATTAAATGTGTTCTGAGTTTGTCACACCACAGAAAAATGTTATTAACAACCCAGCCAAATTTGAATGATAAAAAAGCCAAGTAAATGAAATAAGTTATCAAAATATTGAAAATATAAGCAGTATTCCCTGCTCTCAAATGCTGGGGGCGTGTCCACTGTTGGCGCTGAAACCACGCCCACTCAAGGGAAAGCTGCCGAAAGTGTTAGGGGCTCCAGTGTGTCATCACAGCCTGGTCTCATGTTTATACGTAGGAATTAATACGTAACATTTACAAGCACAAAATTTTATTAATGCTAAAACGTACAATTTAGACGTATTTCAACGTTTAAAACGTACAAATCAACGTAAGTAAATGTACGTTTTATAGAACCACATGTTACGTAAAATACATACGAATTATCATGAGATCACGTTGGTCATCATGACATGATTTTTGAACACAAAACATGGTGAAAAGTTTAACGGTCTAACTCCACAATTCAGTACTACATAGTTCACAGTCTTTGTAACGTGTTTTCAGCAATACATTTCTAACATTTATAATGTGTTTAGAAACAATTATCTGAATTGCCTTTACACAGACTTTAATTGAAAATGTGATTACATTTTCAATTATTTGATTTCACTAATTTGGTTTGCATGGATTGTGCGATTGTAGTATCCCTTAAAGGCATCATAAACCAGGAAGTAATATCATTTTTTGGAGGGAAAACCACATACAACACAAATATTATTAGCAAGTAAAAGTGTTAGCAATGTGTTTGATTCTATTATGACGCTGTGTAATTAATTCAAGTGTACACTGTAAAAAAAAGTTGCTGTCATTACATTAAGTACAATCAACTTAGCTGTATAAGTCATTTCAACTTAAATTACATTAAGGTGACATAAAAACACGAGTTGAATCTCGTATAACTTATTTAAAAAAGTTGAAAATTGCTTAAATTATTTTGATGAAATTGTAAGTAATGTAAAAACTTATGTTGTAATGACTTATTGATCATACCATTTTCTATAGTGAGTAATAGTAAGCATTTGAGCTTTAATAGAGCATGCTTTCGAAATCTGGTTCAGATGTATCCCTTTTGTAGAAATATATATATATATATATATATATATATATATTTATTTATTCAAAATGTATCAAAAGTTCAAAATGTACTGCCTAACAGCACTGACCCATTTCCTGCTGGTTTTTGTTATATAAAAAGCACATAAATGATTAAATACAGTTGGTGCCATATTCACATGTTGTTGTATTTTTATGTAATTCATATTTTATTTAAAAAAATGAATTAATTATATGAATTTAATGCTTCATATATCTTTTTTCTGTTTTGTAGTGACAAAAACAGAGAGAAAACATCTGTGCATGAGGAAGGAAATACGCAGTCTTGTTTTCAAGTCTTGTTTTGCCAATTTTGGCTAATAATAAAATCGTTACTTTAATTAAATAGAGAACCGCTACTCTGGCTGAGCTTTTCTCTCTCTCCATTTGTAAGACAACAGCAGGTCGAGCCCCCTTGTCAGATGGTGTTGCCGATACAGGAAGAGAGTGACCTCTGGCCCCTTAAATGAGAACGAACTATTGGAGTTGGGGAGGGTTAGGCTCTATTTGCATGCAGTGTTTGTGTTCGTTAACACTGTGATGTAATGAGAATAAGAAACAAAAGACAAATTAATAGATCATATCGCGCAGCCAACTGCTGATTGATGCTACTGCAATCAGAAGTGTTTGTGTGAGTGAGTGAGAGAGAGAAATATGTGTGTAGGAAAGCATTTATTTTTTGTGCATTCACAGTAAAGATATACTTTAGATATACTGTAAATATATTTTTTGGGGATCATTCCTGAAAATTTTAGCTCTAATTATGAATTGACATTAAAATGACATTGTTTCATGCCTCTGATGTTATCATGGCCATCTGGTCACACTTTAAAATGATTCATATTCAGATTATTAATCATTATATGGGTGTCTTGATGACATTCTTGTCCTTTCCTCGCCATAATCTCATCCTCATGGGAGAAATCCCATTATGTATATTTGATTCTGTCATATAGCATGTTTTATGTAATTTCATGGTCTGGGAGGTGCTAGCATCTTCATTATTGGTGCAGAGAGGATTTGACCTGCTTCCTTTGAAGGGCACGGATATTGCATTATCATAAATAAGCAGCAGTCACTGTCTTCCAGATTGGAGAAATCACATAAATGCACGTTCACATGCTCTAGGCTCTTTAAACACGCAGTAGACATAGACACGTGCTGCATGTGCACACATTCATATTCACATCACTTATACTGTGATGGCAAATATGATGACGATGATGATGTGAGGTTCAGATAGCAGCTGGAATGTCGCCAACTTTTAATGTACGATTTTATAAAAAGCATACAGTACGCCCGTTGCTACTGTCTGCTATATGTCAGGGTACTAATTAATATTTGTTTGGCTTGTTTCTGGGATAAAATACTGATAAAACAATAAAATAGAGAACTTGATATAGCAACATGGTTCTCTTGCATCAGTGTTGAGGAAGCTACTTTTAAACGGTTGCTCTTCAAGCTACCAGCTACTTATAATTTTTAGTTACATTATAATCAAGCAATTGGAAATAGAAGCTTCCCTGCAGGCTAATGACATAAAGCAGGGGTCACCAAACTCAGTCCTGGAGGGCCGGTGTCCTGCAGAGTTTAGTTAACTTGCCTCAACACACCTGCCTGGAAGATTCAAGTATACCTAATAAGAGCTTGATTAGCTGGTTCAGGTGTGTTTGATTAGGGTTGGAGCTAAACACTGCAGGACACCGGCCCTCCAGGACCGAGTTTGGCGACCCCTGACGTAAAGTAACAAAAACAGTGAAGCTGCTTAAGTGGATGATTTTTTTAAATTTTATTTTATATGTTTTTTTTTTTTAATGATACATAACTATCCAATTATATCATTTATAATTTAATATAGGCCATATTTTTCTTGCATTACACCATTTTCTAGATTACAACCTTATTTATATAACTAAGATAAAAACATAGAGCAGCAGCATTTAACTAAATATGAGTTCATTTTTAACCATCCAAATAAACTTATTCACTAGAATGAGTCAGCCTTTTCGATGCTATATATAAGAGATATCGAAAGTGCAGTTTGCAAGATTGTGTTTGATTATAGCTTCTGAAAAATGTATGTAAATGTACGTTTATTTATTTATTTATCGCTTGTGTGATATTGTGTCAGAATATATCGCTGGTGATATATCACTAAGCAGGTGTTACTTTTCAGCCTGACCAACTGAAAAGAAAACCTTTCGAAACACAAACTCCACACACCACACAAATAGCACTTGATTATGTATTGCGATAAAAATTTATTTTGTAATCGTTTAAACTAGAGTTGCGTGCATATCTTAATTCCCTCACAGAAGTGCTCATCTATTGTTGTTGCTGTCTCTAGTAGTTTGTTGTTTTTTGTCTCATTTGTTTCTTTTTCGACTGTGAGACAGCGACCCAGTGTTGCCACCTTGTGGACAAACTAAAAAAAAAAAAAAAAAAAAAAAAAAAAAAAAAAAAAAAAAAAAAAAAAAAAAAAAAAAAAAAAAAAAAAAAAAAAAGAAAAAAAAAAGTTTGTGGCGTATGCGCAAGCTGACTACTTGCGAGTAGCAAAATTTTGGCTGTTCACGTACAGTACACTCATACATATGATGATGCTTCGTCACGAGCACTGTATGCATGCCTTAGCGTATGCATAAAAACCATATAGTTTAACCTGAAGACCGTAGCAAACTGATTTATTGCTTGACATGTAAGTAAATCTGTTCTTCCTAAGTGGGCGGTATGGACTAGACCGCATGATGCGAGACTATCACTGAATGCTATAAAGATGTGCTCACACTAAATTTATGGTGAAAATGAGGTGAAGAATTATGCTTTCTCTGATAGCACTGCAGACACAATCTGCATTATTGCTTATTGCATGTGCATGTGGATACACACACTCACACTGTGTTTAACACTGTCGGACATAAAAGCCTGTGTAACAGGACTAGGTGAGCAGATAAATTATGTAAATGCTGTAATGAATGGTTTGCCTGCATAAACTCTCTCTCACACGCGCACATACACACACACACACACAGTCTCTGAATTATGAGGTTCAGGTTAACTTGATGGGGGATTTTGCAGAGTGAGGGCCAGTTTTACTCACGTAAACAAATCTCTTGTGTGTTTATGAGTTTTTGCACGTCTGACAGCCGCTGCTCTGTGATGCATACATGTGAGACATGTTTTTTTTTTTTTTTTTATATTTTGTATACATTAGCCCCGTTCCAAAAACCTAGTGAACTGCCCTGCTGTCTGTAGCCTACATAGACAGCTGCCTTAAAGGGATAGTTCACCCAAAAATTCACCCAAGATATTGTCACAATATATCACTGATGCAATATCGAATTTAACGTTTTAATGAACAGTACTCACAGTACTCTTTATTAATGGTTTAATGGTTTATAATATGCCTTAAAAGCAATAATAATAATAATAATAATAAAAACTATGTTTAAAGTTATAAGAGTATCGTGTCGTGAGATCAGTATTGTTCATCTAACCAAATAATTCTTCAAAATATCGTGTTTGGTGTTCCACAGAAGAAGTCACAGAGGTTTGTATGTCAACATGAGGGTGAGTAAATTATGACAGAATTAAAATTTTTGGGTGAACTATCCCTGTAAGACTTTTGAAGCTGGTCTTCAGACTTGACCAAGCTGGTGTTTCTTTTCAGTCTGACCAACTGAAAAGAAAACCTTTCGAAACACAAACTCCACACACCACACAAATAGCACTTGATTTGATGTTAACTTGTTACTATAGTACAATGTGATAATCTAATAATCATTATGCATACATGTTGTAAATCAGTTAATTATGACTATGTTTGTCAGTATTTAATGAAAAATCTATTTACAATTTACATTTATCTCGACTTGTCCACCAGTTTGAGTGAATCTGTTACTTCTCTGCTTCAGTAAAAACAGCTTAAATCAGCTTACATGCCAATGTTGGAAATTATAGAAGCCAATGTTGGTAATTATAGAAGCCAATGTCGGAAATGTATAGAAGCCAAAATGAACAGAAATACCCCCAAATTCAAGATACAGGGGAAAAAAATGCCCCTGCATAATTAATCCTAATCCATTACAGCTGTTGCGATTTAAGTGGAATATAAAAATGAATAAAACATGTCGATTGCGGCATTACATTTACTGTAGATCTGCTCAAGTTGTAAAAACTAATTCATAAACAGCTTTAAGCTCATTTTGCCTGCATAGCTTAAAAGAATAACTATGCCATTTCTCCACATGCACAAACATTTGTAATATATTCCGTTAATCAACATTAATAATCATTATTACAATATCAAGGACAATAATCGACAAAAATGATTTTTGTTATAATATTGCGGCCTTACCCTGTAATGAGTTTCTGTTTTTTTTTTTCATTTTCTTTTTTATTGCATAATTTATATACTTTACTTAGGCTGTTTAAAATTACACTAATATCATAACATTATGCATTATGTTGTTGGGTAAATATGGCATAAATAATTTAATGACGCCTTTGAGCAGCATTAAGCAGTCTGTGTAAGTGTAAATAAATATGCCATGTTGGATGCAGCTTCTATGCCACCTTGGCAATGAAAACCTTTGGGGAAGCCACTTTTTCTTAGCGTGAAGAAAATTTTAATAATCTAAAGAACCTTTTGAGCAATAGAAAGGTTCCATGGACGTTAAAGGTACTTCATGGAACGATCAATGCCAATAAAGAACCTTTTGTGCAATGGAAGAGTTCCATGAACATTAAAGTTTTTTCATGAACCCGTAGATGCCAATACAGAACCAAATGTTTAATAGTGTAAACAGCTTTGCTGGTGTTAGCTGGTTTATACTAGACTCCCAGCATGGCCAAGCTTTTTTTTTGCTGGTTTATTGTGGAGGCCAGCTGAAAAGTGTCCAAAACCCTTCCAAAACCAGACAACAGACTGTCCTGACCTGACTGGGAGACTGCTAATACCTACAAATCAGCCTAGGCTGGTTTTCTGCATGGAAAGTCAGGTCTCTATTGTGAAATTGCGGCTTACAATAGCTCATTTTGTTTTTGAAGGAGCACCATAGTCTCCAGCATTTGATATGTTTGACCTGTATCAAGATGATTACACTTAAACTGTCTAAGGTCAACGAATATCTGGTTTGAGCACAGTCTAAGTATCTTATCTACAATCTCGACAAGTGACATTTACACATTTAGGTCACATAGCTACTCTACAGGAGATGCTGAATGCAGCTGGCTTATTTATCTAATCAAGAGGTATGACAATTATTCAAAATATCATTTTGTTTGGAGAGCTGCAGCTCTAGTGGGGCAAAAAAAAAAAAAACTCCACTGTAGTGTATGACACTTCTCTAGAATGAGATACTCCTCATCTGAGTGTGTATGTTTGTGTTTTTTGAGAAGGGTGAAGTGAGGGTGATTTCTGATATACAGAGCCATACGCCGTCCTCTTTGTCTCTATCTCTCTCACATTCTCTTTCCTCCGCTCTGCCACGTAATGTGAAAACCACTAAACTAACTCGGCAGATAAATGGCTCCAGATCAAAACAACATCAATTTAGGGAGGAGCGAGAGGATAAGAGAAAGGAAGAGGGAGGAAGCAGGAGACACCCATCCAGGATTAATTCTATACTGAAGTCAGATGAAAGACGTTTCCAATCTAGCATAGAATTACACTGTTAAAATGTCTGGAATATCCCAACAAGTACAAAGTATTTTTACAACATTGAATGGTGTTAGATTTTGGTTGCCATTACACTTGTGTAATGTGGTGTTTGGGTTTTGTCTTGTTCATGTTTCCATGTCTTTTATTTTGTAATTGTTTTATGCTGTTTGTGTCATACTTCCCTTGCCTTCATGTATCTCAGCCTTGTGTATGTGTCATGTTCTGATTGGTTGTTTTAGTCATGTGTCTTGTTTCCCATTGGTTTGTTCTTGTCATGTGACCCTCTTGTTTCCTATAAGTAGCCATCATGTTGCCATTGTCTGTCGTCGTGTATTGAATGTATTTATCCCGCTGTTGGTGAGCCTTGTCTGTTCATGTCAAGTCTGTTCATGTCAAGTCAAGTCTCGGATTATTGTTTGGATGTTTGGATCACACTGTAAATAAACTGCACTTGGGTTCTTCACTACTCTCGCCTTCAGTGGATGATTCGTTACAACTTGCTATAAACCAAATCTGAAATAATAATAATAATAATAATAATAATAATAAAGCAAATGTTACTTTTAATTTAATTAATATGAGTATTTAATCATTTAAATGGATTTAATTCATTATTTATAAATCATATTTTTGTAAATGGAAGAGATTTTGATTTAATGCACAAGACAAATGTCTCACTTGTGGATGAATACAAACATTAAACTGAGTAGAGCAGTGCACACAGGAAGTCTTACAAAGTTATTTGACGAAATAAACCTTTACCTCATGACAAATTATATCAATTACTTACAAAATAAAGTTATGAAAATAATGTATGAGAGTCATAACATTTAAGTGTAGGTTACCTACAGGTTAATTTAAAAATAGAAATAAATAAATAAGACTAGAGCGCTGGTAATATGTCAGTTATTTAGATTTATTTGACATAATTTGAATTCAGAATGATACATTGTTATGAAGAAATATAAAAAGATTGAAGTCTCATCCCTCATTTCATTCCCCTCTCTTTCACTCGCTATTAGAGTTTTATGTCATCTTTAAGTAATTTACTTCAAAAGATGTATGTGGAAAAAACATTTTGATGACGGCATATGTCGTACCAGGTTGGACGTGGTAATGAGGCTCTTAAAACGTGCTAACAACGTCATAACAATGTTTCTGCAATATTGTGAAAGCATTAAGCATTGTATTAAGTACTGTATGTTGGATGAAACAGTTATCACAACCTGTTCACGGCTTACTATAAAAAGGGTTTTACAGCATAGTTACTGTATGCTAGCTGGGATCAACAATCAAAGTGTGAATTCATGTGTACAGCAAGTGTGTTTCTGTGTGCATGTGTATGTAGGGAGTGAGTGGGATGCAGCTATGTCTGGCCGTCACATATATGAGCCAACTGTGTAAAAAGAGGTCTGAAATTATTTATGGGATGCAAAAGCCAGCAGCTCACATTCACTTGGGAAGACCTGAGTGTATCAAAGTAATAAAGTGTTTAAAGAGTATTTTTGGCCTATTTTAAACGTCCCGTTTTTCAAAATATGATTTCATACGCACATCGCCTTCACATAACTCAAGCATTATTTGCTATAGAAAAAGGAAACAATAATGCAGAGAACAATCAGCCAACAATACAACGTTATTCAACAGTGAATTTGTTGAAGATTCTCTCCTGACACTTCACAAATACACTCATTAATCTCTTACTTGCTCTTGAAGGTCACAAAGTCCCAGCTAGATTGGGTAGTTTACTGGGAAGCATGCAAATTCAATTTCCAGCTAAGAAGTTATTAAAGCCCTCAAACCGAAAACTATATTGGTTGGCCCCTACCTGTCACTACCTTTTAGGATCAACCTATATCAGCATTCCTGCCTTCCCAATAGAATAAACTTTGGGCCATAAATTGGAATACATTGGTAATAAATACCTTCCTCAGCTTGTCACCCCACCTTTTAGCTTTGGAAACATTGATCCCAGTCTCTGGTATGATCATGATTCAGAAAGACTATTTATTGCTTCCTTCAAAAGCGGTTCCCTTCCCAAATGCTGGTTTCAGGTGTCTGCTGTGTTTGTTTGTATCTATTATGTCATGCACAATCCACAAGAGAATGTCACCAGTGCTCTTCACGATGGGGAGTTAGTACTGAATCCTTTGTCAGCCTTTGGGGGTCTGCAGTGAATACCTGGAGTCTGACGTATGTCTTCGCAGTCCAGTCAACAGCCTCTGTGCCAGGTGGACAGACGTGATACTAAGCCTTGCTGCCAAGTTCTTCACAGACATCCACCCTACGGTGGTAAACAGGTGGCAAATTTTAGTCAATCCTGCAGTCACAAGGACCTCCTATACAGGAGTGCAGTAAGTGCAGGATTTGTGCAAAACTGGCTTCCACTTAATTCAAAGCACCCAGCCAAACCTGTCTGAAAAATTAAAGTGATATTTGTTCTAACATACATTTATTTGTGAAAAGCCTTATAGACCAGCTTAAAGTGGTCAAGATGGATTTTGGAACATTGGTTTTCTACCAGTTTGAATCCAGTCCAGAAGATCAACCATGTACTGTAGAACAACCTGGACTGTGTTTTTTTAAAAACTCCATACACCTAGGTTGCACTGGGACAGTGATTTCTGTGATCTACCACTCTGGAATTGCTTGAAGTCACCTTAATCTTGTTTTAGCTGGATTTTTGGAAAATTTCTTTGGCAGAATATTTAACCTATAATTTTGAATTTTGTCATTACTTGCTCACCTTGTTGTTTTAAAACCGTATGACTGTCTGTATGACTGAAAATTTCAGTCATTAGAAGTCACCATAAAGTAGTCTTTTGAAGCAGTGTGATAGTTTTGAAGCAGTAGCGCACAGCAGTGATTCATTTGGAGCCCGAGTCTGCGCAGTAGTGATCATGAGCTGGAGCTGTGGTATCAATGTCCCACCCAAACTATCGCAGACCCAAACGCAAGCATACAATCATGACCCCACACCCTTTTTTATAGCATAAAATAACTTATTGCAAAAATGCAAAAGCAAACTAATTCGAAAAATGAACACTTGAATATATATCAGTGTGATAAGAACTAAAATGATGGAAATCATATTTGAGAAAAAAATCATTCAAAGTGTAATTTGATTATTTAGTTTGGCTCATGTCCCATTCGTTTCAATGGAGAGGGTAGGGTTTATGACCTATACTGCAGCCAGCCACCAGATGGCGATCAAAATGTTTTAGCTTCACTTTTCAGGACGTGTGAGGCATAGGTGGAAATCCCGGGGGGGTCGGGGGGGGACAGGACCCCCCCATTTGAGGGTTGTACCCCCTAAAAATATGATTAAAAACCATGCTGCGTATTGTAAATAACAATGTTTTATACTTTTAATAATTGTGTAAGTAGTAAAACAACACAAACAGGGCAAAAATGCGTTTTAAGTTTAGAAACATTTTGAGTCTCCCCCTCCCTTGCCTCACAGTGCTTTGGTCCAAATGCCTGCTTTCCTCAAATCAGTTGGTTACAACATATGGGATGGAACAAAATGAGGGTAAAATCAGTAAATAATGACAGTTTTTCATTTTCGGTTGAGCTATTCCAGAATTGCACTGTTGTTTCTAAAAAAGAAATGCTGTGGGCATCAGCATATTTAGCACTGACAGCACTTTTTTTTTATAACCGCTAGCCAGAAAACGTCTATGTTTGGCAGCATCATAAAGAGCGTGCTCTGATTCTGTCAACAGATTAGATTTACACGCGCATCTGTCGCTTACCTGCTTTGAGCTGGACCTAAACCTCCCTACATCATCTTTAATACCCTGCCCCTACAGGCTCCTCTGCTGTTCCACTGATTTCATGTCTTTCACTAAAGCTTCGAGCTGCACGCTTTTCTGGTCACCTGATTGCATCTAGACCCAGCCCTTTATTACACGGACACACATACATGCACTTGCTCGATCCGTGACTTAGCGAAGATCACATTGGGTTTGTTTGCACAGGCAGCTATATTCTTTTCTAAGGCTCCATCAAAAAGCATAGCGAGGGAACGAACAAACAACAAGATGAACTATTGAACAACAGGACATGCTATTAGATTGGCTGTGTGTGTATGTATCTTTTTGTAGCCATCTGGCTTCCCTTGAATGAACAAAGATGAGGATTCCTAAAACACTTTTTCTTTTTAAAATGCTTTGTACATGCCTCTTACTCGCCTGGTGTGCACACATACACACGGCAAGTTCGATAGCTGGCAGTTCAAACAATCACAGTGTCTGTGGGTAACAAAACCGTTGCTATCATGCCATCTTATCGTTAAGTTCTTGAGCTATGTCCTTTTGCCTCTTTGTCTTGGACTCGCTTGGTTACTTATCGGAGCACTAACTCATGACTGCAGACTTCCAGGACTGAATGGAGAGTTCTGGAAATTAGTGGCTGTATGGGAAGCATGGCTTCCACTAAAATTTCATCAAAATGTGCCAGTCATGCATGACAAATAATCTTATATGTAACTCATTATTATTATTACTACTACTAGTAGTAGTAATAGTATACTGTCAAAGTGTACAGTGTAGGCTGCACAGCATTATAGCTTTACATTTTCCATTTCAGCCATAGCCAGATATGTGTTTAGTTGAAGAGTAGCACATTTAGTCTAAATTCAAAATGGTTTACTAGCATACTACTCTTACACGGCAGAAATAGTAAAGGCACTGTCATATTAGTAAAATTATAGCAAAACTTTGCAGGAAATAAAGGTCATTGTGAAAAAAAGTTTTTTTTTTTTTTGTTGGTCATTATATGAATTCTTGAACACAGAAAGTCCTATTGAAATCATTTGCCATTTAAAAGTGACATCTGTGCTTCCCCACTCTTGAGAAGCACCAGCCACCGCTGCTGGAAATCAACTTAGTCTCATTAATACTGCATGAAGGCATGAAGTCCTTTTCTGTTTTGCCTCTTGAGGTTCCTTGTTTTGACAGCATGTACCCGCACTAGACCAGAACCCTTTCAGCCAACCTGTTCCGAATAAGGTCAAACTCTAGCATGCAGTGCAACGGTGAAGCGAAGACCTTTTAGAAAGCATCATGGTTTGAGTTGCGTGAACTTTACTCTGTTTTGATGCTTCAGAACAGTTCAACATACTAAGTTAATGCATATCTTTACTTTGGGCTCGTACTACAACACAAAATTTGCTTTTAACTAATTAAACCTTTAATATAGGTTTGAGCAATTCACACATGGGTTTTAGTTCAAAAAGAAAATATGCCTGGGGCTGTTTTTGATGTGCAGCAATGATGCACACAGAACCGCTGTGTGTTTGGATATAGCAAGGTGTGCAAACCTGAAACAATTCACAGCTGTGGCAGGTGGCCTCTGCTGGAGCATGTAATGTTTACCTCTGTTATAAAGGTTTGGATTTAAGTGAATGCCACCAAGCTTCTCCCTATAGCTTGGATAAACGGAGTGGAGATCTATCGTGTGTCAACCGGGCGACATATTTGATTGACAGGCTGGCAAGGGGGTGAGGCTTGTCAGCACTAAGCATTTCAGGCAGTTACTAAGACTTACGCTGTCACAGGTAATGACACAAACAGACCCAGTCAGCTGACCTGGGTGATGTAGCGGTAGCGGAACATCAGCTAACAAAGTTGCGACAAATAGTTCAATTTCGGCCCATATGTAGGCTTTCTTTATTACTCTTCTAAGTTGTCACACAATGCAATGCTTGTGTATTTTGCATTAGCATAACTTTTTTTTCCCCAGCTTGTGGTCCCTGTCCCTTAGCAGCCTCTAAAATAGAAGCCTAATTAGCTTCCCCAGGTAGTGAAGAGAGAACAGAAGACAATATCTGGCTCCTTGTCAACACACATGGCAACAAGTGCACAAATAAAGCAGCGTGCGAGGGTGTGTGGCTACAGGGAGGAGGAACCCACTGTTTAAACATCAGGGTGCAATTTTGGCTTGTCACACTGGGTCACACGGGGAAAACTCGGGCACCGGTCCCTTCAGGCTCGATGCACGGCTGCAGGTAGCAACAGCCTGGTGGAGTACTTGTGAATTTTCCCCTAGTTAAGTTGGACTCTCTTCGTGTGCTTTGGCAGTGCTGCACAAAACAGGTGGGACAATTGGGGGATGCTGTATCCCCTCTTGAGTGGCAGGATGTCGAGGTATTTGTTGGAAGCCCCCTCTGTTTGGTGAGAGACCATGAAACATACTTTCCCAATGCATTTTGTTCTTTCTTACCTCACAGGAGATGTCTTGGCAGTGCTGAAATGTGAATCCTTGTAGGAAACTGTACTTGCATCATCCACCTACCATGTTTAATTTTTCTACCAGCACATAGTATTGCAAAAACCAAATAATAATAATAATAATTAGTACTGTTAGCTCATTTAGCTCATCAAAGTTATCTAAATATGGTCACTCACAGGTGCAAAATGCAATAAAAATTACAAAGCAGAGTTGAAAACAACATGGTATCAAGTCACAGCACAATGAAATTAAGCCCTAACAGAAATGCTCCTGACCAATAGGGGCAATCCATTGATGAAGAATTTTGGCCACATTTGTTGGCTGCATACGTCATTGAGGTTGTCTCATTTAAGCAAAGTAACCATTACATTGCAAAGTAAGAAAGAAATTACAGTAATTTACACCTCACAACAATTTTATAATGGTCACTTTTCTTAAATGATAAATCTTCCGAACCTCTGAAGTAACAAGCCAGGAGCCCATTTTCCAGCTCAAAATGCATGTGGTTCACATGTAAATTGTGTAGTTCTTTGGAGCACCTGCCTCTAGTGGTTTGGATTGTTTTTGTTGTGATATGACTTGTTGTGATATGACTGTGTTATTTGTGTTTTGCACATCCTGGCCACCGTAAATTAAGCATATTTTTCTTAGCTTACAGAGCACTGCAGGAATATGTCTTAAAACTTGAAAACTAGTTAGAATGTTTGCATTTCTGATTTCTTTTGCATTTCTCTTTTTTTAAAGGGGTCATGAACTGCCTTTTTTATTATTATTTTGTACTGTTCTCTGAGGTCCACTTATAATGTCAAAGGTTAAAAACACAAATACTCAGTACATATCAAACGATCTATAATAACAGACAAAGCAATATTGAGCACGTAATAAAAACAGTTACTCACACTTGTGTATTGCGACATTACTGTCGGATCCAATATATTCGCCACAGCGTCGTCTTTTAGTTTCAGTCTTTCTGAAAATCCTGCGCTGAATTGTGCTTTGTTTGTAAACGAATCCGCGGTAAAATTAAGTGAACAAAGGACCAAGTTCTTACTGACGTGGTCTGGAACTTCATTAAAAATAAAATTCATCCACTCTTTCCAAATGTTGTGGTCAGAAGGAAGGCTATGCAAAGACTGTGTTTTGGTTCAGCGTCTTGTTGTCTTCGAAGGATCTTTATCGTTTGGTTTCTGCGTAGACCTGCGTTTGCCCCTCTTGTTATTTATATTACACGTGCAAATCGGTGGGCGGGCAGTGATGTAAACAGGCAGTGATGTAGAAGCAGGCGTTGATCATCTTCTGCTGAGGCGGGGTTTAACCACATTATTACGTCATAAAGTGGCACATTCCACAACCTGTCGTTTTGGCAGATTGGCTTCAATATAAGCTGTTTAGACTAAGAAAGTTTTGAGTTCTGAAACTTACAGGATGTTTTTCATAGTACAATGACCTGTCAAAAGAACAATGGAATTTTGATTTCTCAGTTCATGACCCCTTTAAGGCTTTAGTCTTGAACAATGCCATTGCTAACAAGTGGCTAAATGGATCTACAGAGGTTTGGGACATTAACCCTTATCACCAAAAATTCATATCAGGAAAACTCATCTACTCACTAGTCTGCTTTTACAGGCTCGTTGTGTTTATACTATTCTAACTCAAATGTTCAAACTTGCTGATTTTAATCGAAAAAATAAAATAAATAAAAGAGCTTAGTGGTCAGCTGCGCAACTGTGGTATAGTTCATTTGTAGCCTAACTTTAGCTTTTTACTTCGGCCCATTGTGTTTAGGCTTTAAAATTCATAAAGGTTGTGTTCATTTGTGTCAGTGTAAGTCATAAACTTTTGTTGGTCACAGAGTTTATTTTCTGCAATATTGGCTTTTTTTCAAGGGAACCAGGGTCATTCTAACTTCGAATTGGCCTACAAAATTACACCATCTCTGCAGCACTCTATTGGCAAATGTGTCAATATCTTATTCAGTTTTGCTTCTCAAGTAAATGCAAGTTGTTATAGGTACTTTTCAATTTCTGCTCTAACAAGACAAAAAAAAAAAAAGCACTGGTGTATTTTTATCCAGATGCTCCCAAGAATGAATCTGTCTTACTAATGTATGTTTTCCAGCAGATGATTTAGTGTTTTCCTTGCTGTGACTTTTGTGATGCGTGCCACAAATGCACAGATCTGTCAGATCCATCTGAGGGATCGTCTCAGAAAGCTTTGAGCGTTCAGGCGGCTAATGTTTTAACTGCGCGGCACTCACTCGTGTAACGTACGGCATGAAAGATGTCATAATTGTGCCTGGATTGCACAGGACACCTGCTCCGTTTTCCTCGCCTAGTCCAAGTTTTCTAATATAATACACAACCTTTGAGACTGGAGTGATAGCGCGTCACGACCGAGTGTGCGTCTTTGAAGCTTGACAAACCACTTTAGACTCGAAATCTTGGCACTGGCGTTTGGTTCCAGTAAAAGGCACTAATTAAAAGTGTAAGATGTTGATTAAGATTGAGCTTGCTATGGAGATACCCTTGAGGGAACCTCAAAAAGAGCTGAACGTGAAGTAAAGGGAGCAGATTAACAACAGAGGGGCTTTACTTCCGAAATACTTTCGTCCATGTTTATGCAGAGCTAGAACTGTCGACACCACTGCCTTGATTCACCTTTGAAAAACCAGAGAGCTTGTACAGAGATGGCAACATTTAATTAGCTGCAAATCTGTGCTGTCTGCTGCCTGGCATTAAATTACATCCCTGACTGATATGACCTTTTTAAATGATGTATCGATTTGTTAATACTGCTTAGCATTAGCGCCTGGATACCACGATGTCGTCGTGCGAAATTGAAGTAATATTTGTGCTGGTATTGATTTAGTGAAAAGGCGGAAGACGATGTGATATTTTCGGGTCTGTTTGCTTAGTGGATTCTTCTTTCCTGCTGTGTTGACACAACACTGCCTCACTCAATCTCTCTCTCTCACTCTTACACACACACAAGAACACGCGCGCACACACACACACACACAATTTTTTTTAATAATTAACTGAAGAGGCTGAAAGATAAAAAATGATCAATAACAGAACTGCATTTAACACTCACATTAATTGTAATACACCTAACCCTAACATATTAGCCTTTATAATGAAACATGGCATTATAATGATTGGCTGCTATCACCATAGGACATTTTAAATGGTAATTACACTTAATTAAAAAGGAAACTTCCTGTTTTTTCTTTTTTTTTTTTTTTTTTTTCTTCAGAGACAAACATTAATGCATTATCTTTATAAAACACGCATTGATTAAAAAAAAATAGTACTGTCTGAATTCTTCAAATTTCAGAGTGTGGGAGTTGAATGAAGAATATCTTCACTGTTGATGAGGAGCCTTCTTTAAGTATGTGTTGCAAGATGATATGTAATGGAAACCATTTACAAATTTAGTACGCGAATGACGTCATCATTGTGAGCTAGATTTTGAATCTGTTTCAGTAAATGGGATATTTTACATCTTAAAGGTATGGATACATTTACAATTGTTTGGCAAATTTCCGCAAGTGTCAATGGGAATCCATGCAGTTGTGAATTTCGTATGCGGGCAAAAGTTTTCCCTGCTTAAATTTTACAATGGGTAAAAAATGAGTCATGCCAATTTGTGTCGTTGACCAACAACTTAGTTTGAAAGTGACTGCTGTGCCTCATACATCACTACGCTATAATGATAATTTTGTTTATTAATTTTAAGTTTGATTGCATCATATAATAATTGCTGTTAATTAATAGAATTGTCTGTTTGATTACATCTTTAATTGATTTTTCCGTACATTTCTGCCATATGTACATTAACTGACAGTCACCACTGATAAGCTACTACTAAATATATTGTAGAAACTTAATTTTCTGTAAAGTTGCTTTGCAACGATTTGTATCGTGAAAAGCGCTATACATATAAACTTGAATTGAATTGAATAATTATGTTAGCATCCACACCAACAGATGATAATGTTCTGTTTATTATAAGCACACACTTAGAATGATTATTATATTATTATATTAATGCCTTAGTTATCGTCCTTGGTGTGAAAGGCCCTTGAACCGTACATTTCTTAAACTCTTAATAATGTTTATAGAACCAATAGCATACTTACTGTAAGGCTGCAATAATCTAAAGACTAAGTTTAGATAGCAGCTGGTGCTGAATGAATGGTTGAAAAGTAGCAAGGAGGAAAATAATAATAATAGTAAAAAATGCTTCAGTACTCCACTACAAAAATTGCTGTATTCCATCTTTGTTTCCTCAAACTCCAAACTAGGAGTGTCTAGACTTTGAAGTCTCTGCAGACTGTGACCAGATATAGTTCAGTGGAGTATAACATCATTAGCAGGGCAGGTTAGCACAATCTGCTGGTGTATTGCTGGGATAGCAGGGTTTTAAAGAGAGGGTAATAGGCTACTGTACCTCCCTACAAGATTTGAGTGTGTGTTCCTGTGTGTGTGTGTGTGTGACAGAGAGAGAGTGTGTGTGGATCCGCTTTGTATGACTCATAGCTCCTTTTATAAAGAAAAAAAAAGCAATCATGACACATTGGACAGTCTATCGCTTCTATTTTTCACAGAAGTTTCGGGCAGAGGGATGTGGCTATGCCCATATGTGCTGATATATAAATTAAAACAACTATTTTATTTTGTTTTAAAAGATGCATCAACAAAACATAAGGGTTAAACTGCAAAAATATGAATGAATAAATCAATTAATGAATGAATGAATTTAACAAACAAATAAATACATGAATAAAAACTTATTTACTTAAAAATACATGGATGGATGGATAGATGAGAAATTAGGAGTTGGCCAAGCTTGTTGACTTGGTTAGTGGCTTAACCTTATCTTTAGCTCCTGCTTTTGTTATTTACTTGTCCTGCACTTTAATCTCTCTGTAGCTCTGTTTGTCTGTCTGACCTCCCCTCTCTCTCTCTCTCTCTTCTCTCCCTTTCTGCTGGAACAAGCAGATGTAATCTGAGTGAGTGAGTAGTTGGTGAGCATGTTAATAGTGTTAGGCTGTAGGCAGGGTGCCGTTCTGGTCCGGCTCAGCTGCACATGCATTTGATGGATCACTCTGCTGTCAGATACATTTTTAGAAATGCATTGGAACCGGAGAGACAAAGAGAGAAAGAGTGAGCAAGACAGGGAAGGATAGAGAGGGATGGTCAGGGGTGGAGTTAATCGGGTACGGAACCACACCAAGAGATATAAAAGGGAGGACATATGAAGACACTGGGGGTGAGAGATATACGACGATACCACCACAAGAGAATGCCAGAAAAAAGATGGGCTAAAATGGTATTGCTAAAGTATGCGTGGGAGACTGAAAGGTTTAAAAAAAAATGTAGTGAAAACTATCCGATATTTCCCTCTCCATCGCCCTTGATATTTATAGCTGATGAGGACTTGAGGCTAGAGAAAAAGAATGATCTCTTTCACCCATGTGCTGAAACTGGTGGAAACTGACTATTAACTACACTCCTCCACAACAACTAAAACCCACTTTTTTCGATTTGTGCACCACAAATATGTAGAAAATGTGCACATACTCACTCTTCACCACAACAGGAGCAGCAAAGGTCATTATTACCAGTGTGTTAGAGAGAGAGCTATTGCTAAGGCAAGGTTTATATGTTTATCAATGCTGAAGAGTAATAATGAATAATTATATAATTATTGTTGATTGAATAATGATATAATTATTATTAATAAATCACAAAATTTTGGGCCACATCGTGCATCCCAAAGAAGGAAAAAGTAAACCTGGAGCTTAAAAACAAAATGAAATGTTACATTACGATACGATACGATACGATACGATTAGATACAGTTAGATACGATTAGATGTTAGGTTAGATTAGATTGATTGATTGATTGAAGTTGCAGCTTAAGTTCATTCTTTGGACTTTCTTTAGCTGGTTTTAGAGGGGTTTTTGGGTATTTTTTATTTATTTTTTGTCCCAGCTGGGAATATGCTCACTAGTGCTACCAAACTGTGCAACTTCTTTCATTCTTCCATTTTTTCGATCAAACATGTAGTCTCATCCACAAACTTTACTGCATTGGTTGAGAAAAAAATAGTTGGACATGCTCGAACAAACAGAACAATGTTTTGAAAGACTCACAGTGTTTATATTCCTTTGGAAATCTACCTACGAATGGTCTGTACATAGTTGTCTCTGCACAACTGAGATAGGAGAAAGTATTCTAACATGGAAAAATTACCTCTACAGCACCCATTTTCTAAAGAACTAGAAAATAAAAAGTCCTTTGTTGCATTTAAATAAAAGGTTCCTTTTCTGACATCAGGCTGTAAACCCGTTTTGCTTTAATTGGAACATTTATTTTTAAGAGTGAATAGTGTGGTGGAGATTTGAGAGTTGTTGAAGAGTGTTTGGAGGAAGTTTAAGAAGAGTTTTCTCGAGCTGTAGAGCTGGCTAAAGGGAGTTTTGAGGTTACGGAAAGGTTGGGGAGTTTTCACAGCGGATGTGCTTGAGGTCTTTAGTTGAGCAGATGCATGCTGAGAGACTGTGAATTAAAAAGCAAAAGGAAGATATGACTGACTGATGGAGCTTGTGGAAGAAGTGACAACCTTTTGTCCACTTTTTCCTCATCCCACGTATTCTCCCGTCCAGTACCACTTCTCCCTCTCTAGCTTTGTTGTAAAACATAGCAAGCTGCCTTGTTGACTACTGCCTACATAGACAGTTGTCTTCTAAAGTAGCATTCTAATCGTAATAGTGTGTTATGAACAACTTACATTTACAGTTTTCCATTAGCATGTTGGGGTTATTACAATTTAAACTAACTGTTTTTTATTTTGAAAGTGAAAAGTGAAAGTGAAGTGACGTGTGACCAAGTATGGTGACCCATAGTCGGAATTTGTGCTCTGCATTTATTTAACCCATCCAAGTGCACACTCACAGTAGTGAATACACACACTGTGAACACACACCGTTAGCAGTTGAGGGTTCGGTGCCTTGCTCAAGGGTCTCACCTCAGTCGTGGTATTGAAGGTGGAAGAGAGCACTGGTTATTCACTCCCCCCACCAACAATTCCTGCCGGACCTGAGACTCGAACCCGCAACCTTCGGGTTTCAAGTCCGACTCTCTAACCATTATTTATTCATATTCTAATAATTTATTCCTGTGATGCAAAGCTGAATTTTCATTATCATTACTCCAGTCTTCAGTGTCACATGATCCTTCAGAAATCATTCTAACATGCTGATTTGGTCCTCCATTTTTTAATTATAATTATAAATTATTTAGCATAATTTAAAATTGCGGTTTCTCCAGTTTTTATTTCTTCATTTAAGACTTTTCTTGCACCTAAATATGCTTTTATTTCAATCATCTGTCATCTTTTTTATATATAAATATCTTCATTTTCACATTCCTATACCAGAACTCTTTTCTCTTGTATTGTTTTGTTTCACTGTCAATTAGTTAAGCAATGCTTAATTAATAATGCATGGAAAAGCATTGACATGATTCTCTTACACAAACAGAAGATAAACTGCAGAGAAACTAATTGGATCAAAGAAAAGGTCAATGAAACTGTGCATTTATACATTTAAAGTGTATTCGTTCAATGCACATTGGAAGTTGTTGCTGTCACATGATCCTTCAGAAATCATTCTAACATGCTGATTTGGTCCTCCATTTTTTAATTCTAATTATAAATTTAGCATAATTTAAAATTGCGGTTTCTCCAGTTTTTATTTCTTCATTTAAGACTTTTCTTGCACCTAAATATGCTGTTATTTCAATCATCTGTCATCTTTTTTATATATAAATATCTTCATTTTCACATTCCTATACCAGAACTCTTTTCTCTTGTATTGTTTTGTTTCACTGTCAATTAGTTAAGCAATGCTTAATTAATAATGCATGGAAAAGCATTGACATGATTCTCTTACACAAACAGAAGATAAACTGCAGAGAAACTAATTGGATCAAAGAAAAGGTCAATGAAACTGTGCATTTATACATTTAAAGTGTATTCGTTCAATGCACATTGGAAGTTGTTGCTTTCTTCCTCTTGTAAGCCACCACAACTACATTAAAGAAGAAAGACTTGTGAACATTAAGAAATGTGAAACCAATTCAATCTCTTTTCGTTCTTTTTTGCTAGATGACTCAGGAGCAGTACATCCTGGCATCTCAGCCAAACCCCCTCCAAAGGCCGGGATGTGCTACTGTGTATCCGGTGGGGATTTATGGCTGGCGAAAGCGCTGTCTCTATTTCTTCATCCTCCTCCTCCTCGTCACCATGATTGTCAACCTAGCCTTGACCATCTGGATTCTAAAGGTCATGAACTTCACCGTGGTGAGCACTTCTCTGTCTCTTATTGTTTTCCTCTCTTGCTTATAATATTTATTTGTTTCCCAGGGCACGCTAATGCAAGCATCACTGTTAGTATTGATTAAACTTATGGCCAACCCCTAAGTATTAAACATTGGTGCATAACTCATCCTGTGTTATGGGCATGAATTATACCACAAATCAGGTATTTTCTTGAGGAGAGATGTGCTATTACTCCCATTGTCTTGCACTTAAGGAAGGATTTAAAGTCATATGATGCGATTTCAATTTTTCCTTTCTCTTTGAAGTGTTACAAGCTCTTGGTGCATAAAGAAGATCTGTAAAGTTGCAAAGACTAAAGTCTCAAATCCAATTAGATGTTCTTTATAAAAGTTAAGAGTCAACCACGCCTACCTAAAACGGCTCATTCTA
>NW_015630980.1:81149-93853 GCF_001515625.1 Sinocyclocheilus rhinocerous
TGAGCTTTGTAAAAATTGACGCGTTTCAGAAAGGTGGGGCATAGAGGAGAAACAATAATGTACAGTATGTGGAAAATAATGTGTTTTTTTAACCTTAAACCGCATACATTTCATTACACCAAATGCACAAAATAATGTTCTTTTTAGCAACATCATATGACACCATTAAGCCATATCTAGGGACTTGAATATCAAAGATACCCTGGGAGATCAACCACATATACTTTACCTTTTTATTTATTTATTTATTTATTTATTTATTTATTTATTTGTGGTGGAGACTGACAAGGAAGAGAAGTTGTTATTTTTGTTTTCTTTGCACACAAAAGTATTCTTGTAGCTTCATAAAATTAAGGTTGAACCACTGATGTCACATGGACTATTTTAACGGGCCTTGAATGTGTCAGTTGCATAGCGGTCTATGCAGGTTAGAAAGCTCTTGGATTTAATCAAAAATATAGAAATATATATAGGTTAGAAATACCCCCTAAATTGCACTTTGACTTTTGATAATATAGCAATACTCTGAAAACCACTCAGAATATCTTAGCAAACCCCTGTCAACCACCCACAACACCCTAGAATTGTGGCAGTAAATTTAGCAAAGAAAAACCACTCATATTCTTGAGAAAATGTAAAAATGTAGTTGTATCTGATTCTCAGCAACTTTGCATACATTTGTTGCTGTCTCTCATTGTCCCAAATTCTCTGTCTCTTTCTAATTGTTTGAATGGCCTTACTCGGATGGCCAGGTGTACTAGCAAGCATGAGGTCAGAGCACTTTATTTACCCAGCTGATTTGTCCTTGTTTAACAACATCTGCAACACATGCTGGCTATACAGAATTACAAAGTATGGGCTGCCTGAATCAGCGGAGTCATGAACCTGCTCAAAAATGAACACTCTGTGGTTTGTCTGCCGAAAAGGCAAGACAAAATGAGAGGATTTTGTGGTTTTGTGTAAGTGTGTGTGTCTGTGTGATTTAGGCAGTAATGGTGTAAGAACTGGGAACTACAATACCTCTTTGTAGAGTTAGCATGTGTTCGAGTCTCTGCTATTGTAACACATGACAGGCTCATGAAACCTCTTTATGGCGTGTGTGCTATGTGTGGTCTTAGGCCTGTGAAGCTGATTTCTTTCCATTGTGACTGTGAAAGGGACTATACCATGCACAGATTTGTATCTTTAGACTTTCCATTATCTTGCTTAAACAATTGTTTGACCTGTATAGTGCCTCTCAGGTGGGTCTTTCCTCAACTAAAGTGGCAGACATTAATAAACCATATGGTTCATGACTACGTGGGTCACGAGAGTTTGGATTGAATGACCACATAATGGACATTTCTACCATTTTGATGTAGATCTAATGTTCTGCACATGTTTCTGTGATGGGTAAGTGTAGGGGTAGGGTTTTGGGTTAGCTGATAGAAAATATCATTAAACTGATAGAAAAGCATTGGAAGTCTATGCAATGTCCTCACTAAAATATCCAAACAAACGTGTGTGTGTGTGTGTGTGTGTGAAATGTCACTGCAGGACATTTAACAACCTTATCTTGAAAAAGGTCAAATTATGGTATTTTAAAATACTTTAAAATACAGTCATGAGAGTCTGCATGGGTCCTCCCTATCACATCATTTTTTTTTCTTCTTCTGCATGTTTTTGCATGTTGGTCAAACCACTTTGATTTGGGAGTATCAAATATTAAAAGCAGTAAATATTAGCAGTAAATCAGTATTTTTTCCCCCTAAGAAATAATAACAAAAATGTATGTCAGTTTGTAAGACAAAATGTATGACAAAATGTATGTCACTTAAAGGCAGGGTATGTGATTTTTCAAAAACACTTTAGAAAACTGATTCGGGCCGAATAGCAAAACATTTTGCTAGTCGGCCCGAATCAGTTTTCTAAAGCACTTTTGAAAAATAGCTTACCCCACCTTTAAGAAATGAAATGCCGCTGTGTGTTGCTCGGAGACAAACAGTTCTGCTTTGTCTTCATATTTTCATTGGCAAAATTCAGCAAAGCCGACAACATTGTGTCTAAAATAACACAATATTAACTTCTTACTTACCTAATTAACACATTAAATTACCAGGCCTAAAAATAATAATATTATTATCATTTTAATGAGGCTCTTTCTCGCTTCATTATGATATCTAGACAGTTGTATAACTTTTTTTTTTATTTAGAAAATAAAATCACGCTCATCAAAGCCGCCATGTATTCAAAGTCACTGTATGCATTAATTGTATTTTAATGTATTTTTGATTAAATTAATAGATCCAGGCAAGAAAAGGGGCATAATTCCAATCTATACTCTGTACAAAACAATAATCTCTGGCCCATAGAAACCACAGACTCTGAAATGAACTATTATATCCTATTATATCACTCAAATGTAACAATGTTGTAGGTATAAATATATTTTTGTAAACATAACCATGACAACTATTATTTTTTGGCTTCTTTGGAAGGTGTAGCTTAGTGGTTAAGTATCAGAGACATTAACAAAAAGTTCATTCCTCACAAGGGATGATCCATCACTGTGCCTTCTTTCAGCAAAGCATTTAAACCTCAACTTTCCTGGGGGAATGTGCTTTTTAATGGTTGTACTGCATGTCACTTTGGTTTTTCTCAAGGTTTTTTTTTTTTTTTTTTTAATTATTTAATTCTTTGGTGGGTCTGTCCTTCCATACAGAATGATGAGGCAGACTATTTAACATTCTTTTTTTCCTTCAAATCCCTCATTGTGATAAATGTCACACAAGTCATAATTCTGTCTTGTGTGTGTGTGTGTGTGTGTGTGTGTGTGTGTATTTGTTGTGAACAAAGAAAGTAGCCATAGCTGACTGTGAATGGGAATGAAATGTGCATTCCTGCAACCCAATGTTCATAGTATCCATTCTTAAATAGTATGTAAGATTAGAATAAGTGTGTCCCAAAGCATAGTATGTTGAAAAGATTATGCCAGAAGCCCCCGGATGGTCTACTATTTCAGGTAGATTTTCGAAGTGTGGATCCGTTCACATTCTAATGGCTAATATTGCCCACAATCCATTGAGCTTTGACGAAGGATTCAGTTCAGAACTACAAACATTGAATAAGAAGTGTTTTAAAAAACTACAAACATGGCGGATGTGCTCGACCAACGGTTAAGTAGAGAGGTTTAGATAAATGGGTTTGAGTTACTAATAATCAACATTTAACCTGGTAAAAAAAATTATAATAATAATGATAATAATTTATCTGTGTTATATTTCATTAACTTTTATAAACATCCGTTTGGCCATCAACTTTTAAATGCATCATTATGCAAAAAATATGAGCAGAGTTCTCCTCATGAAGACCCACGGCTGGCAGATCACCGTGCTACTTCTTTTCTCTACAGTACGGTAGGAAGTTAAATTAAATTAAATGTGGAGGAGGTTAACTGTGACAAGATGACAGTGACAGGGTGCGTGTAACTATGCGAAAGAGCGGTCCGTTAAAGACACAATTGTATGATGTGATAGTATGTCCCAAAGCTTGCATACTCTTCTACTACATACTCAAAAGTGTGTACTTTTTCTTCACCAGAAGAGTACATACTTTAAGGACGTAGTATAAGTAGTCACATTGGGATGCAGCACATGTCTCTAGTATTGGGAAAGCTACTCATCATTTAAAGGTATAGTTTCACCCAAAAATGAAAATTCTGTCATCACTTACTCACCCTCATGTCAACCTCAGTTTTGTTTTGTTTGTTTGTGTGTATTTATTTATTTAGCTCTGCTCTGCCAGTTAGGGGCATGATTCAGTGGTGCAACAATCTCTATGAATGGCTTTACAGAAAGTGCAGCGGATATTGCTTTCAATTTTATGTGCAGTTTGGATGAAACAGTCATTGACCAGATTTTAGTTACTTCCCAAAAGTGGTCAGTTCATGTGTTTTGGTTTTTGAGGATAAGCGACCCAGAGCGTTTTTGTAGAGAGAAAGAGCAAGAAAGTGGGCCAAAGAACTTTACATCTTTGAACTTTGAGTGAAATCGAGTAATGTATTTGCCCTCTTTCAGAGGAAGTGCACAGAGGTTGTCACACAGCCCTCTCTCTTTTTTGCCCCTCCATCAGTCTTTTCCTTATTCTGTTTCTCTTTCTGGAATGCATCTGATCTCTCGCTCTGTGTGTATGAGGTTGAAAGGCTGTTTTGAAAGTGGGTGCATCATAAACAGATCGAACTGTGTCTGTGTGTGTACAGTACGTGTGTGTGCTTGAGCATGAAAGCACTGGGTCATTGTGTGTGATGGATTTGGTTGAATGTGTTTGTACCAATGCAGGTTTTTTTTTTTTTTTTAGACAGAAAGCACTTTTAGTCAGACTGAAAGAGAGTGTGAGCAACTTTACATGTTTAAATTTATACTAACGTTAAGCATTTCACATACGTTTGGACATTTTCCACTGGATTTTTTTTTTGCATGGATTTAGCTACTCTCTTAAAAATAAAGACTCTTTATTGGCATTGATGGTTCTGTGAAGAACCTTCAACATCTACAAAATGTTTCAATTGCACAAAAGCTTCTTTATAGTAGAAAGGTTCTTTAAAAGGAACTAAAAATGGATCTTCTATGGAATCAATGCAAAAAAAAAAAAATCCTTTTGGAAGCTTTGTTTTTAAGAGTGTAGTGGTCAGCATCAGATTTCCTTCCCATTATAATCCATGTTTATCAATACATTGATTTATTCAAACTCTACTGGCTTGAAATGAGTTTGGATTAGTAACTGAGAAGATCCATCCAAGCATATCTTTCATTCATAGCAATTTTCCCTCATTATTTCTAAACTGAATATTACAGAGCAAGCTGGTTTTGACATAAAGGGCAAGGCAATCATTTATGAATGCTTTCTGTTAGGTCTGCTTATTAGAGATTTGATGAATAAGGTTCTACATTTGAATGATTGCTTCCTGATTGTTTATTAAGTTTCAATGTCATGGGTCACAGCAGTAAAAGGACAGAGTTAGCAGTATGCCTGTGTGTGCACGCTCATTTTTCTTCTTTTTTGTTTAAATGAGATGAAAGCAGTTGCTGTGAAAATTATTTATTTATTTGGCACATGAGCTAAAAGGTTTCAATCTTTTTCTCTCTTTCTTCTGGCTGGGGCTTTGTGGTTGTTGAAACCACAAAGCCCCAGCCAGAAAAAAAGAGAGAAAAAGATTTATAATAAAAGAAAGAGATAAGCAATGAGATCAAGTCATTTCAGAGGCATATAAAGCTATTAGTTACTCTGCCGTTCAAAAGTTTGGGGTCGGTAAGATTTAAAAAAATATATTTTTTATTTTTTTTGTATTACAACAAAACACTTGTGAGTATTCACATATGAACACAGTGATTTAAATCTCATGAACCTAAATTCATCACAGTAAAGTTTTCCTGTTAATTTCTTATCGGACACAACTGAAAAATGACTTGTGGTTTAGTGAGGGGGGTCAATTGCAAACTGGACGAGTGATCCTGAGTCAAACTGCTAATTCACAAAGGCTTTGCGATTCATTTTTTTCCTCTCATTTTGAATAACGTGCACAGATGAACAATGTAGATGAAGACCAGAATGCATATTAAGAAAATAAATGGGGTCAATTATGATTTGAATTTGTTGAATTTAAAACCATGTTGCTCCAGGGGAATTCTCGCTATAATAGCTTGAAAGTTGCAGAAACAAATTCACCAGTTATTCTGGTAGGTTATACAACACTGTTACGAAACTGTACTTCTGTAATTATGCAAATATATCATTACCATATTTAAAAGCTGATTGTACGATAATGTACTTGGACGGGGGAACGTTCAGAGTTCATCCAGCATGAACCACCGCCGTGTTTGTGTGTCTTCGTATCACTAGTTGCTAACAGATGAAACGTCCTCTCGACATGTTTGTTTCCTGCCCAATGGTTATGACAGTATGTTGATTCAGAAGTGAGGTATGACAGAACCCGGGACAGATGTTGAGACAATATGGCTCTCGTAATCACTGATCTGTCACACCGGGACATGCTCTTTGTATAAATAATTGTGTGCGTGCTTTGTGCATCCAATGTTGCCTTCCCCGTTTAGTCCAATATTTCTGACACATACCACTCAGATCCACTTTAATGCTGTATTTGGGTGTGTGTGTGCATGTGTGTGTAGGGAAGAGATATGGAGGGAGTGAGAAAGCGAAAGACTGCTGACTGCACTGATCCGTATCTGTAGTGAGAAGAGGTCTGGAGAGTGGGAGATATTCAGAGCAGGGTGTTGTTTTGCTGCCTCTTTTGACAGCTAATCCACTGAAAAGTGAATAATGGCAGGACTAGCTGTTTCAGTATTGTTTTAAGAAACACCAATCAGCACTTTTAGTCGAGGCGCACCTGAATTCTCACCTCACTTCTGCAGTATATCACCTACCCATCAGGTTTAATGCTCCCAGAAGAGTTCAGAGGGTCAGCAGAAGGCTTGTCTATGCGCACCACTTTAGCAAATGGTTGAGTAAATTGAAAGACAGCCATAGTTTTAGTATATGCGCTGACTTCTTTGTAAAACTTTTTAGTTTGTTTTAAAGGGGAACCGCAGAATTTTCTTAGCTTGTTTGAAATAAGAGATTGATGTACTGTGAAGTAGGAGTTGCTAGGACATTACACTGCCTTCATGTGCTTGCCGGAAGATTACCATTCAAAGGTTTTGGGTTGGTTTTTAAGGTAACACTTTATTTTAAGGACCAATTCTGACTTTGCTTATTAGCATGCATACTAGCATATTGGCTGTTTATTAGTACTTATTAGGCACATATTAATGCCTTATTCTTCATGACCATATTCTAGATCCCTTAACCCGACCCCATACCTAAACTTAACAACTACCTTACTAACTATTAATAAGCAGCAAATTAGGAGTTTATTGAGGGAAAACTCTTAGTTAATAGTGAATATGTGTTCCCTAATCTAAATTGTTATCGTTTTTAATGTTTTTCAAAGAGAGTCTCTCACTCACTAGGGCTGCACTAAGGCTCTTACTGTCTTTTGAACAGTAGTGTATGCATAAAACTATATGAATTAAATGGCAGTAGCTAGCAATATTGCTGTATAGCAAAACATGAATACAATTAGTCACAGTTGGAACTGCTCTTTTCTGCCATGCTTATAAAGTTACTGTCATCCCAACATCATATGGCTGCAAAAAGCATCTTTCTCCACTGACAGATATTCAAAAGTAGTAGTAGAGGTTTTAGCTTCTGATTTCTTTTTGAAGGGGACTTTGAAATAGACTTTCTGCTAAAAGTGTGAATACTGTGACTTTTAACTGAGTAAAAGTGTGACAAGGTATCTAACAAAAAAAAAATAATAATAAAAATCCACTTTATTAAAAGTAGAAAAGTTTACATGTTTAATTGTACATAAGTATTTTAAAGTACAAAGTCATCTTTTTTTCCCCCCTCTGGCTCTTGAAACTGATGCATTAAAATAACTGATGCAAAACTTTATACAGCAGCCGGTTTAATCAGATTTTTCTCAATGTCTTGATTGTATAAGGCTCCAGAACACATCAGATGAAAGTAAAAATCTGAAACCTGTTATCTAAAAGTACTATTATTTACAATTATGTTAAATTGTTTTTAATAGACTGATTGCTGGCCATGTCCTCACTTGAAAAAATTCCATCCATCATCTATAATAAAAGTGCATTGCTTACACAATAACAATAAGTGTAAAATATTGTTCTTTTATGTCAGAATTTGCCTGAATGTGAATTTTAAGATTGTTGGAATGTTGAGTGGTCTGGTCTTGTTTTTAATCCATGTGTGTATGGTTTTGCAAAGAGAGATGAATGAAAGAAACATGTTCATTCATCAGACTGTTTTGCTATCTTTCCCATTTGCGTGCAGGTCTTTGAGCGAGTTGTTTACAGTATGAACGGCTCGGCATACAAAAAAGCCCTTGGTGTTCTTTCTCTACCTGCATCTCACCTCTTAGCAACCCTCTTCAGAATCACACAGGTCTTTCTCAATAGCCTCAAACGGCTCAGCATTAAACTCATATCAACTCCATTCAGTCCCTGTTCATGCTCTCTGTGACCAGCATGAACCCAGCATACTTAGGTCGATTTTACCTTGTGTCTTAATGCCAAGAGTGAATCGAGGGGTGAGAACCAGAAGGGCATAAGTGACGTTTTTGGTGAAATGGATATATATATATATATATATATATATATATATCAAATGAAAGCTCTTAAAGAGCTCTTTCTACTGGCAAAAGTACTGTCATCCATGAGTGTACAAATTTTTATTATAAACAATTGAAATCAGTATACAAAGTCAGATCAAATTATGGTAAACTTTTAGTTTTGGCTGTCGTAAAGTTGGTGAAATGTCACTTACGCCTTTCTGGTTCTCACCCCTCGGAATATTTTTGAATATTCAGTATTTATTTAGCTGGTCTAAAGCATGTTCTGAAGCATGAGTCAATGGGTTTATATGTTGGTATGCTTTAGTTTTGAGGAGAACAATATGTAACCATATTTTGAACCTTTATATTATAGGTTTTGTTTTTTCCTATAGCAATTGGAATTTTTTTTAATAGTTTTTATTTATTTATTTTTTAATGAGTTTTTTGACAGGGTAGCTGTAATTAGCTGAACTACTTTTAAATATGAGTAGCTTGTATCTTTGGTAAGCTGCAGTTTCAAAACAGCTTCATCTACACTGGTGCCCTTGAAGGCTGGTTGATGTTGAGCATGATATCAGATGCGTCAGAAGATGATGGACTGTGCGTCATCCCTGCTGGGTTTCTGGAGTGTTCTTGTGCTGATAACGTTCATATCTTGTGAATCCCACTGCAGTTAGGCTCTTTATCACTTAGTTTAGAACTCTGATTCACCAGTTCCTCCCACACTCTGTGTTTGCTGTCTCTGTGATTGTGTGGAAACGCTCAGGCAAACGCAATCACACACACACGCACAGTTGGAGGGGCTATGATATGTTTGTCCAATTAACCCGGCAACAAAGGATCATTACCTTGAAACAGCAGTGTATTAGAAGCTGATTAAAAGAAGATGTCAGGTCCTGTGCTGGGAATAATGCGTGGGACCGATGCATATCTTGCTGTCTCAGCAGGCTTGCCCCCTCTTACCCATGCTGCCCGTCATGATCACCCTTTCATGTTTGTTTTGTTCTTTCTCTCTTTGTCTTTAGCTCTTTTTTTCCCTTTGTTGTTACTTTCAGCAGGAGACGTGTTTATAATAATACAGCCTGTCTTTGTGGTGAAACTCTTGCTGTGTGGCACTCACAGTCTCTGTGGGTAAAGGCTTTGACAATGACTTAAGCCAGTAGATTACAGAACTTTTACATTAACAATCTATCAATCAGGCCTCTACAATCTACTCTTTTTTTTTTATTTTTTATTATTACAATCTATCCAACCCACCTGCCCTTCTATCAATCCACCCACCTGTTCATCCATCTTTCCACTTATTTATCCATCCATGCACACACCCACCCTTTTATCCATCCATCTGTTGAGAAATCCATCCATCCATCCATCCAAAACATGCATACATCCTTCCCTAAAATGCAACCATATATCCATAACTTGCATCATCCTTCCATTTATATTATGCATCCATCCATCCATCCATCACGTGTCTGTCTGTCCATTACATGCATCTGTCCATTACATCCATCCATCACATGCATGCATGCAACCATTACATGCATCCATCCATCCATCCATCCATCCATTCATTCATCGATCCGTAACATGCATGTATCCTTCCTTAACATGCAAACACTGATACGTAACTTGTTTCTATCCTTCCATCCATCCATGCATCATGTGTCCATCTGTCTGTCACATGCATCTGTCCATTACATCCATCCATCAAATGCATGCATCCATCCATTACATGCATCCATCCACCCATCCATTGATCCGTGACATGCATACATCCTTCCTTAACATGCATCTATTGATCCATAATATGCATCCATCCATCACATGTCCATGTCTGTCACGTGCATCTGTTCATTACATTCATCCGTCACATGCATGCCTTCATCCATTACATGCATCCATCCATGTGTCCATCTGTCCATCCATCCAGCCATTCATAACATGCAACAACACATTCATAATTTGTATCCATCCTTCCATCCATAATATGCATCCATTCATCTGTCACGTGTCTGTCTGTCTGTCACGTACATCCGTCCATTACATCAATTAATCATGTGTATGCATCATCTATTACACACATGCATCCATCCATCCATAACTTCCATTCATCCATCTATAACTTGCATCCATTATCTACCCATCCATTCATCCTTCCATCCAGCCATAACATCATCCGTCCATCTCACACACATTCATCACATGCATCCATCCATCTATCACATCCAGCATCCATCCATCCTTCCATCAAATGCATTCATCCATCTCATGCAATCATGCATCCGTCCATCACATGCACCCAATCACCCATCCATCGCATCAACTACATGCATCCAAAGCATGCAGTTGATCTGGTCTTATAGCCTTGTCTGTGTTATGCTGTCAGTATCAAATATGAGTCACACGTTAGTGGCCAAGCTCAACAAAATAAACTTGGTCACTAACACACACTTGGTTATGCTGAAAACCCAGGACTTGGACAGTTGCTGATATTCCAACCATGTATTTCTGAGAAAGACTCTTTAAAGGGGACATCGGATGCCCATTATCCACAAGTTGGTATGATTTTTTTAGGGTCTCAACAAGCTCAACAAAATGAACTTGGTCACTAACACACACTTGGTTATGCTGAAAACCCAGGACTTGGACAGTTGCTGATATTCCAATCATGTATTTCTGAGAAAGACTCTTTAAAGGGGACATCGGATGCCCATTGTCCACAAGTTGGTATGATTTTTTAGGGTCTTCATGAAATGTCTGCAACATACTTTGGTTAAAATTCCTCAATGGTCGTGTAAAACAACACCATTTTTACCTTGTCAAAAACAGCTCTGTTCACAGCGACCCGCTTCGGTGCATGTCTATTTAAATGATAATGAGCTCTGCTCTCCCCGCCCCTCACTTCCATGGAAGAGGAAAGGTGATTTGCAAATAATCATAAGAAATATAAAGTGTCAGACTTACTTCTTCTGGAGATGCAGCTGGATCACGAACAGTGGGCACTGATCCATCCTTGAGTTTTAACTTTTTAGCAAATCCTGCCTTGAATTGTCCCTCGTTCAGAAAGCAGTCTGGAGTAAGATGATTTGTGCAGACAAATTAGGTGTGTTCAGTGGCGCATTACCATCAAAAACAAAACTAATCCACTGTGTCCTCAGTGACTCTGATGTCGGGAGAAAATTAAGACTCTTATGTTCACTTTTACATCCAACTAAGAAACACCTGCATTGCTTTCGAGACATTGCTGAGCTCGGACAGCTGGCTGAGGCCGGAAATATGCTAATACAGGACAGTCCGTTAAGCGGTCGTGGGCGGGACTTGAACAATATGAAGTCATACTGCTCAGAAAATCAAAATGCCTTGATAATTGAGACTGTTCACGTTTTTTGGGGGATTAAAAAAAGGAGTGAATGGATTTTTATCATTGTAGGGTGGCTTGAGTCCACACACTGCTAAGAAACATTAATTTTTTAAAGCAGAATCCAGCAAAGGTTGTTTAAATCCAATAAGACATTGATCCAAGTGCCTGGCAAAGCATAGTTAAATCTACCGAGTGAAAATAAATAAAGTCGTGACCTTGTAACAGGTTATTATTATTGAAATTCCAAAGTCAACTCCACGTTAAATCAAAATTCAATAAAGACCTTTATTAGTATTTCAAGGCAAAGTTTGTAGGCGTTATTTACATTTTGTGTTTTTTTTCCACCCTCATGTTAGCAGTCATTCAATTTGCAGCTGCATTTTTTGTTCTACTAGCAATAAACTAGCTGTGATAGATCGAGCAAGAGTAACTTAGATCAAGAATGCCAGTTGATTGTCATAATACTTTACATTGGGCGTACAACTCAGTTGCCTGATTTTAATGTGTGTAAGTGAATTGGGTTCCCTGTCGATACTACACTTGTATTGCGTCTGCTAAGACGCTATAGGAAAAAGCCTTTTTTTCTCCTGAACTGAAGCCTTTTTTCAATCACGCAGTGAAACTGCACGGCCATTGGTTCGTGCAGTGTATAAAAAACGAAGCAATGGCTCAGCAGCGGAGCTGCACGAGCCTATGGCGACAAAGCCTGCCAAATGCCTTGATAATTGAGACTGTTCACGTTTTTTGGGGGATTAAAAAAAGGAGTGAATGGATTTTTATCATTGTAGGGTGGCTTGAGTCCACACACTGCTAAGACACATTTATATGCAAACACCATGTGAAAGCGAATTTTGCATCCGATGTCCCCTTTAAACAGAGCATTCTGAGGGGGTTGTCCTTGTAATTAGTGAACTTTAATTGGCTTTTTAAATCTGATCAAATAGCGAGTAAACTACCTTAATTTAAAAGTGTGACATTGGCTCAGTTCTGAAGTTCCTCCTCACTGGGGTATTTAGCTAATCATAGCCCAATCAGTGTTATTATTTAGTCATTTGTGTAAGGCTACAACATCGATCCACTCACAACAAGGACTTACATTATAGTACCTCCCAAGCGGGCGATTGGGAGGGGGCTGTGGGTGTGTGTACGTGTTTGTGTGGTCGTCCT
>NW_015630980.1:94191-113983 GCF_001515625.1 Sinocyclocheilus rhinocerous
TCTGGCTATATAAGCGGGCGTTCGCCACAGGATTCTCAGATTTCTTCTCCTTCAGCGACGACTACACTCTACTCTGATCCGAAGCCTGCTCGCCGTTGTCACGCCTTGACAGCTGGAACTGGGACCTCTCAGCTCGGCTGACCTGCTTCTCCGCCGCCTCAGCGACGCAGTAGTTCCGGTCCATTTCCCCTGCTGCCATCCGGCGATTCTAAAAGAGCTACTAAAAGAGCTTGGCGTTGTTGCAAATGCCGCGCCGTTACTGCGGTTCGTGCGGGTCTCACCTGCATGCCGATGACGGCCACACGGAGTGCGTTTCCTGCTTGGGGAAATCCCACGCGAAAGCTGTGCTCACGGGAACTGATTGTTCTCACTGCGAGAACTTCAGTCTTGCCTCTCTTCACTCGCGGATCACTTTCTTTTCAGAGAGCGACTCCACCCCTCGCGCCCTCCCGTTTTCTTCCTCCCAGGGACCTGTGAGGAAAAAACAGTGGGGCAGAGGACTCGAGTGTCCGGCTGCGATCGAGCTCACGTCGACCCAGATCCCGCGTGCCTCGCCCTCGCCCCAGAGAGAGAGTTCTCCCTTCCTCTTCTCCCAGTCTGACCAGCGTCCCTCTGCCGGAGCGAGCGATCTGGTCTCGTTTGGGAGAAGTGAGGACGAGCTGCCTGATGACAGCATGTCATTGACAGCCTCGTACGCAGAGGAGCTGTTGGGCTTGGTGACCGACCCCACCCCCTTGCCATCGTCCACGCCCAGCACCGCCAAAAACGGGATGGATGCCGAGCTTCTCCGTATCCTCTCGAAAGCAGTCGAAGAGCTGGGTTTAGAGTGGTCTCCACCAGAGGAGTCCTCTCGCAGCCGTCTGGATGAATGGTTCCTGTCGAGGCGACCGTCAGGACCCTCGTCAGCATTCCTTTCCATTCTTCCCGGAGGTCCATGACGAGCTCACCAGATCATGGCGCACTCCCTGTTCCACCCGCCTGCGTACTTCTACTTCATCCGCCCTCAATTCTATCTACGGCGCTGAAGAGAAGGGGTACGACAAGCTGCCTCCCCTGGACAAATCAGTGGCCACGCACCTCTGCCTGCCCATGGCTATCGGCTGGAGAGCAAAGGCCGCTCATCCGTCCAGGCCTTGTATAGGACCACTTCAGCTCTCGCTGGACACGCCTACACTTCAGCTGGACAGGTGGCTTCGGCACTTCATTCAATGGCGGTCCTCCAGGTTTTTCAGGCCAAGATCCTCGCATCCTCGGATGAGTCTGGCCTGGACCCCGTGACCCTCAGGGAGCTGAGGAGTGCAACCGACCTGGCTCTGCGCGCCACCAAGACCACCGCTCAGGCGATTGGGAGGTGGTTGGCCAGCCTTGTGGTGCTCGAGCGCCATTTATGGCTGACACTAACGGAAATCAAGGATGCGGATAAGGTCCCCTTCCTTGATGCTCTGGTCTCTCCCAAGGGTCTCTTTGGACTGGCGGTCGAAGGATTCGCCGAGCGCTTCACGGAGGCACAGAAATCGTCCCAAGCTATGCGACATTTCCTGCCAAAGCGCTCCAGCTCCGCTGCTACCTCTAGTCGCCCTAAGTCTACGCTGAAGCCAGCACCTGCCGCCCTCGCCATTCAGCTCGCTAAGGCTCAGCAGACGCGAGGAGGCTCCCGCTCGGCCAGACGCTACCCCCTTCCTAAGTGCCAGGGACCCGACCCAAGATTGCGTTGGACCCGGCGCCTCAGGTGTCTTCCTGATCTGCGGTACAGGAAGAGGATGGGGCCAGGTCTCGCTATGGCCGGACCGCCTCCCAAGCAGCCTCTCTCAGACCTCCTGACACCCCGTTCAACTCTGGGTACAGAAGAAAATGTGTTTGTTGCAAACAATGGGCCCGTTCAAGCACCCAAGCAATCAGCTACTGTTATAGCAGGGAAAAATAAAACATTTTCAAAAAGAGAGCAAATTTCCTCTTCCATTTCTCACGAGTATGCTACCCCCGTGCGGTACATAGCTCCGCTGCCGAGCCATTGGTTCGTTTTTTATACACTGCACGAACCAATGGCCGTGCAGTTTCACTGCGTGACTGAAAAAAGGCTTCAGTTCAGGAGAAAAAAGGCTTTTTCCCATAGCGTCTTAGCAGACGCAGTACTCGTTCCCGTATCTCAGGGAACCAAGGTTATTTTAGTAACCGAGTACGTTATATTACATTAGTGTGCATTTATGTAAAATGTAAAATATTAAAAATTATATATATATATATATATATATTAGGGCTGGGCAAGTTAACGCGTTATTATAGCGTTAACGCATTAAGTGATTAACGCCGACAAATATTTTATCGCGTTAACGCTGTTTTTTATTATTATGAAAGTCCGTTGCTCACTGGCTTTGAATTCACATACAGACAAACTCCAACCGAGCCATGGACGACTAAACGAACCATGCCCGAGCACGGCACAGAGCGATCACACTAGTCAAACGAACCGGGCTTTGGGGGTCAAGCGCTCAGGTTCAAAACGCCTAGTGTGAGTACACACTTATTCTCCCGCATCCCGCACACACAAGTGTCTATCCACCCACACCCGGACTCGCCCGGTGTTGTCCCGCTCCGCACTCTGTTGCGTTGGGTCCCGCGATAGTGCAGGTCTCTACTCGGAAGGAGCCTGTTATAATGTTATGATCGAGGCTCTGGACTCTGAGCTTTTAGTAACCGAGTACGTTATATTACATTAGTGTGCATTTATGTAAAATGTAAAATATTAAAAATTATATATATATATATATATATATTAGGGCTGGGCAAGTTAACGCGTTATTATAGCGTTAACGCATTAAGTGATTAACGCCGACAAATATTTTATCGCGTTAACGCTGTTTTTTATTATTATGAAAGTCCGTTGCTCACTGGCTTTGAATTCACATACAGACAAACCATGGGTCACAGGAGGGGAGGGTTGTTGATCAGTACTGGCTTGGGATGGGTGTCATCACGCGTCTCAACCAATGGGAGCGTTTGGGGAGGGCCTAAGACTGCAGCAGCACTCACCTGAATGCTCCCGATAGATTTACAAGAAATATTTTAACTGCCACTATGTAAAAGGAATACTGCTGTAAAAAAGCACCTTATTTGTTTAAAGTGTTTGCAAACCAAATATTATTGCACTTTTGCTCATATAGCAGTACTTTTAAATGAAAAACACTCTACTTTGCTTTGAATGCATTATTGAATTTTGTGCATAATGCGATTAATCTCGACAATCATGTGATTAATCATGTGATAATCAGACAATCATGTGATTAATCGCGATTAAAAATTTTAATTTTTGCCCAGCACTATATATATATATACACACACACATTTACATTGATTTTGTACAAATCAATGTCTACGCAAATGTATACACCATTCTGTAATTTAGATGTGTTGTTGAATATCAGAGCCATGTTGCATATAGTAACGCTGAGTGAATGCTCTCCACACATAGTATAAGTTCATCAAGTACTTTCACTTCAAATGCGCTAAATTCCAGCCTCAACCCATTCAGAAGTAGCAGTACTTACATAGAAACATATACATAGTAGCCAGAAAGAAATGCTAATTTTAAAGAAAAACGTCAGACGTACTTAGAGGCTTTTACATCTATATATTTGCATCTATATTTTGCATATATATATATATATATATATATATATACTTTTTATGTTTTATAGTTATACTTATATTATGAGAACATATTGTGCCATATCTAAAATTAAACTCAGTAATTATAGCATAAACTCCTACTCTGTGTGACTCACAGCCAATCGAATCCCCTATAAATAATTAAATGTCACTTTATTGCTATGAAACAGCCAGCTGACACACTGAAGTGATGATTGTATGTCTGTTTACATGATGCTGATTGTTCACGTGGAAATGGTTAATTCACACTTGTGCTGTATTTAAAAATTACTCTGGATGAGTACACATTTATGTCTGCAGAGCTGATGAAGAGCTTGATGAATGATCCTTTTAGAATGCAGTTTGTGTCATGAATGGAAGTACAGGCACCTGTGATGAGAATGACAAGAGAATGAACATTGTAGCACAAGCACACCACTGTAGCTTCATATATAGCACCTTTGATATTATAGGAGATCCCACTTTCCCTTTTCTTGCCCTTATGTCACAGAGATGTTTGGTCTTAACAAGATCAGTCCAGCGTGATCAGCAGAAGCCGCTCAGTTGATCATGACAGAAAGAAGTGCTGAAATTGAAAATGTTAGCTGAGAGAACAGCAACTCGGATGGCCGCTGCTGTCGAGGAAGTTGATGGTAACAAACCGCTGTCACGCCAGTTGAAGCAGAAATGCAAGCTGTAATGGTACTAAAAGACAAGCAAGTTATAAGCCTTAAGGCCTCGCTTGACACTGTTGTCACTTCCTGAATCTCCCAAAGTGGCCACTGATTGACAGAATGTCTGTATTGAACTGGCCCAGACTGACACCATGAATACCCCTTTTGTTTTACTGCAAAGAGAACCAGCCCACATTTCAATGCCACTTAATTAAAGTTGACTAGTTATTTAATATAAACAAATACAATTAGCAGATAACACGATATTTGTGAATAAAATATTGAATATCAGACTGACTGGGAAAGAAGTCCGTCAGCTGAAGGCACATTGACATTCATTGGACACTTATTGTAGACCAGTTTGTTATAACAGGAGTTGTTTAGTTTTGTTGCCACATCGTTGATGTTTTGAGGTCATTATCACTGATGTTATTGGTTCCTGGTTTGAGGCCTGTGGGTTTAATGGACCAATTCAAAACCAGTTTTTGCTAAGAACCTTTTCTTTGGTGAAAATGTGCCAGCGTACCCTTTCAGGATTTTGTGCAAGATCCTATCACACCACAGAAACCTGTTCCCCTAGTGTGTTATAAAGATGTCTTGTTCTAGAGAATTAAAGAGCATTTCTTAAACAGTTAGCATTATGCTAAGCTAGTAGATGTTAGATTGCTAACCAAAGGCCAACTGAAAACAAAACATAAATGTTTAATCCCAACATTCTTAGATTGCGTAATATAATTTAATATGTGATATGTAATGTAAAACACATGAATTAATATACCCTACCATTTTAAAGTTTGGGATGAAAAAAAAAAAATGTTTAAATATTTTTGAAAGAAGTCTCTTGTGCTCACCAAGGCTCCAATATACAATATAGAATATACAATTGCAAATACAACAACAATAGTAATACTGTGAAATATTATTACAATTTAAAATAACTTTTTTGTTGTCATATATTTTGAAATGTAATTTATGCCATCACTCCATCTTCAGTGTTGCGCTTGACCCTTCAGAAATAATTATATAATTTTAATTCAGTGCTCAAGAAACATTTCTTATTATAATTAATTTGGAAAACTATTGTGATGCTTAATATTTTTGTGGAAACTGTGATTTTTTTTTCATTATTATTTGATTAACAGAAAGTTTAAAAGTACAGCATTTATTTGAAATGGAGATTTGTTTAACATTATAAATGTATTTACTGTCACTTTTGATTAAAGTAATGCCTCCTTGCTGAAGAAAAGTTTATACCTTTAAAAAAATTAAATAAATAATAATAATAATAATAATAATAATAATAACAATAATAATAATAAAAGGTAGTGTATTTTCATGGTAAAGAATACATTCATTATAAAGCAATTTTCTATCATTTCTAATCCAGGCAAGAGCTCATAAAAAATTGGGGGGGGGCAATATTGGCATAGGCTTTTGTCCCATCAATGACTATCCAATGGCTATAATGCATTTCAATGTTTTATATTTTATATGTTTTATATATATATATATATATATTGCTGCAGGTGTTCATTGTTCTCTCTTTAAACTCGTGTTTGACAGCAGTGCCACGGTCTAGTTTCAGGAAGAATAACATGAGGTTAACAGAGTCCACCTTTCAAGCTCAAGCTTTTAGTTTACCTGAAATGGTGCAGGAACAGGACTTGAAGTCCCCATCTTCTGGCAGTGCTTTCACATGCAGTAATTATAATGCTCGATGTGCTAATTCTGAAACAATGCTTTTAGAGCCAACCATGAAATCAACTTCTCTAGTATCTGACTCATTAGTGTTGCCCAAGAACACAATGTACTCTCGAGAGATAAAATGAATAGGTTAAAAGGAGATAGGTCAACACAATAAAAAGGTAGAATAGTTGGAAAAAAAGACCACTTTTAGAATTGTATTGCTCAAAAAAAAAATGCTCTCTTTCACTTCCAACAACGTCCAGTCTCTTTAGAAATATGAACAGTGTGGACTGAAGTTTGACGTCATTTGACGTCGGTACTGTAGTCTCTTGGTTGCTGAGAACATGACGGGAAGGGAAGATGGAAAAAAAAGATGTGAAGAAAGAGAGAATATGACATTTGGGAAGCAGAGAGGTAGATAGGGAGAAAGGAAGATGGAAAATAGCCGTGGGGCTCCTCTTTGTGCAACCCAAATTGAAGAGAGAAACTGCTTTTGAGAGATGCTTAAATCCACAATCTGCCGCATCTAAGTGTTTACATACATTTAGCAGAATACAGAGACGTGGGAGTAAACTGGTTTAGTTATCTCTAAAGCTAAATTGATTCATATTTGTTTTAACATTTTGACTCATATTCTTCCATTCTCTACAGGCAGAAGAGTGTTCGTTCAAAAAAGCAAGGACATATAAATCGAACTAATTCATGCTTCACAATGTAAAGCACAAAAACGCTACATGCAAAGAAACTCCCAGTTCCTTTTGTATTAATGCTGAACCTGCTAAAGACTGAATGCGTGTCTGTACACACATGAGGCGTTTTATCAGAGGCCTGTTATAAAGAATTTTGATGAGAAAAGAACTAAACAAATATGCTGAAATATAAGATGAAAAAGAGTGTAAATCATTGGGATCAGTAAGGTTTTTTTTTTTTTTGGACAGTTGATTAGACCTTTTCCAATTTCAAATAAATCCTGAAAAAATTTATTAGTTCACATAAAAATATTAAGCAGCACAACTGTTTTCAGCATTGATCCCATTTCCATGAACTCAGTATGGTTTACAGTGAAAAATAATCAGAGAAAACAATCGTTCATAATATAAATCTGCTGTTAAACAATTATATATTTGCATGAACATGACAAACTCTCTTTTTCTCTGTCCCTCAGGATGGCATGGGAACTCTCCGCGTAACCAAAGAGGGCATCAGATTAGAGGGAGTGTCTGAGTTCCTCCTTCCACTTTATGTGAAAGAGATCAACTCCAGAAGGGTAAGAAGTTCTGTCTCATTTTCCAAACCTATGCAATGGGCAGGCACCAACCGATGGCACAGAAGTAATGGTGTAAAGAACTGCTGTTTGGTTAAATGCAGCCAGTTATTTTTGCTTCTCATTTGCAGTTTGTCAAGCTATAGATGATAAAAATTAAGGACATTTATACTACTGTACTACTCTCCATCAAATGCCAGCACACGCAGCATGCTGACAGAAAGTGTAAATTGGCATGGTTTCAGACCATGGTCTGTCATCACAGGTACCAGCTGTGATGCTGGAGTGAGTGTGCAGGGGATTCTAGCTTGAACTCTTGATATATGCGACAGGGCTGAGTGTAGATCACTAAGATGAATAGAGCAAGCACACAGGCACATATTCTTTGTCAAGCACAAATGCAGAGAAGTACACAGGGTCAGGTGCTTCCCTAAACTCCCACTGTACACATGCTTCATGTTCCGGTTCATTTGTATTCGGCCTCTGTTGACCTTTAGCATCCATCCATCCATCCATCATTCTGTGGAGGGAGTTTGCAATATTACTTTTATGTTGTGTATAGGGCTGCACGATAAATCCCCCTTGCTGAAGAAACCCAGGAAATGCCTATCGCTGCAGCTGAATAAACAGAAGATTCAACTGCTTTCATTGATTCAACTTGACTATTAAACTCACGACTACGGCAATATACGGTTTATCGGAGTTATTATTATTATCATTTTTTTTTATTAAAATAAAGTATATTTATAATGCAATGCCTTTATCACTGCTTAAATACTATGAAATATGTTGCGTGCCTTATTCTGTGTAAGAAGCCACATCATCTCACAGAAGGATTTATTTCAAACACTCGACTGACGTTATGAAGTGAGTTTGGAGTAAAAATATGTTATTAAATGTGGTATTTATTAACCTGCTAGCAGCGCTTCAGTTTGCAGATGTTCATTCACTGTTCTGCTTCAGCTCATGCAGCTCAAGCAGGTCAATCCCTGACATTACTGACTATGATTGATATATCTAGATATATCATATTGTTTTTAGATTTTTCTTCTTCAGTGTTGTGCATTGTTAACAGTACATTGTTAATATTCTGCGCTGTTATGTTTTTCCCATCATGTATTCGTCAACGGTATGTTGTAACTTACATCTTCGTAACTGACAAAGAAGACCTGTTTTAGCAAACATATTTAAAACACTAACAGCCAATCTGTTTTTCAGCAACCCTGCTGCTTTGGATTATTAGGTAGTCTAACAGTATCCAAAACATGGTAAAACATCTATGCTAGTCCTTTCAGCACTATTGGTAATTGGAGCACTAGTGCAACTCAACTTAATAGATGTGTAGCAGTCTGTATACTTTAGTCTATACGGATACACTGTGCAGAAACAATGGCCGCTAAGCCTGCTTGGAGTGCACATTAATTAATAATGATAAACCCCTTTACCACTGTTCAGATACACTTATAAAGAAGCCTTGTCCTTGAGCCAATAAATCAAAGTGCCTAATGTGTTAGCCACAGTGATTAGCATTAAAGAACACAAACAAAGCAGTGGCTTGCTGCTAGCTCGCTGATGGTACTCCTGATTAGCCTCAATAATCACCAACGCACATCAAAGCCTGTCAGGGGGGCTTTTGCGTTTCCCCTCAGCACCCCACCGAGATGACAGCACAGCAAATCCCAACACACTCTCACAGCAACACGGCGGCCATTTTGGATTGTTCGCCTCAGATGACTGTGAGGGTGCGACATTGCAAATTACAATTAATCCACCTAGTGTAGAAAACCGGAAGCTTGGGGTCGGGGGGACGAGACATGGTGGTCTTGGTCTGGGAGGAGAGCCTTGAGCTGTAAAGCTGAATACTGCAGACAAGCTGTTTTGGCGTCTCCTACAAAGAGGGATTGTACCATGGCTAGGATTCACATCCTGCTTCTGTAGGGCCACCAATGATGTGTGACACGGGCACTCATGAAAGAGAGACCAAAAAGGAAACATATGAAAGGAAAGGTGCTAGAGAAGGATGAATAAAGAGGCATAACATAAGGGGCAGCAGGTGAAGTGACAGGGTGTAGCCACCAAGTTTGACAAGTAAAAAAAGACCTGAAACCTGAAAGTTACAACTCTAAATCCAGCAAAAAAGGAAAGGGATTTTAAAAATAGCAATTAAAAAAATGGTAATTTACTAAAAATGGGTGATAGCTTGAAAATGCTCTTATCTACCAAGCAAACTGATTTTATTTATTTTTTCATTGTTGGCTGACAAATAACCCGAATAATAATTTAAATTTGAATAGGACTTCAAATAGCTGCCTGCTGCGATTCAGATTTTTATTTTTCTTGACCCTGTCTTGAGGAAATAGGAAGACTGACATATTAATAATCATATGCTTCACTTTATAGTACACACATGTAAGGGGATATCTTATGCTATTGTTCAAGGGTCTCAAAATGTCTTTATGATCAGATTATGATTTTTGGCTTATGTTATATTCCTGGTTGGCCATGTGATGATGTCTGTTTTCTATTTAATATATTTTATAATGCAATTTATTCATGTAATGGATACATTTTCAGCAGCCATTACTCTAGTCGTCTTTGTCACATGATCCTTCAGAAATAATTCCAATATGCTGATTTGGGAACATTTATAATAATAATAATAATAATAATAATAATAATAATAGGAAGATCAAAAGAACAGCACTTATTTGAAATAGATACCTAACATTATACTTTATTACACTCTTATACTCTACTCTAACATTATATTCTATAACATTATTTACTGTCACTTTTGATTGATTTAATGAATCCTTGGGTGAACAAATGTAATAATTTCTTTCACAGAAAAACTAAATAACTTGACTACTGACTGACCTCAAAGTTTTGAATGGTAGTGTATCTAATGCCATTTTATATTTAGCCGTGTATTCCATCACTTACAGTTTCGTTTATTTTGCAAAATCAGTTTAGTTCATGAGCTGAAATTATTACGCTGATGCACGCAAAGCTGTTTCCTTGTTTTTCAACAAGATTCAGGGCAGGAAACAGGATGTACACGTACAGGATAAAGCAACATCTCTTGCCATTAGTGGTAAAGTCACAGCAACTCTGTGCTAATTTAAGGATGTCTTTTCAGCATATATCCCTTTGTGCTTTGGATAAAAAGCTGATATAGTCAGGTTACAGTGGTAATGTCATTGCCTAGGACAAGCTAATTCATTAAAGGCCCGACGTATGTGTGTGTTTGCATGTTTATAAGTTCATGCACACCTGGTGACTAATGACCAAGGTCTTCCGCATGTTTTATGAGTGTCTCTTTTAGGTTATAAGCATACGTCACGATAGGCATAAAAAGGCAAAAGTTTATTTTTGTCTCCCTACCTTCTGTCTCTTGTGAATGTTGCATAACCATTCTCTCACATGCTCTCTTTCATATGCATTATCTATCATTCCTTCTCTCTCTCTCGCTCTTTCTCTATAGTACTCCCTTGTGGCCTTGTTGCAAGAATGCCTGTATTGGGAGTTGCTAAAATGAGACAAAAGTTTCCTGTTGTAGGCATTATTTCCACACTCTGTATGATGTAGGAAGAATATGATGTTTTCTCTCATTCTCCTCCCCTTAGTAAAATCTGCTTTTATTTCATCCTTAAACAAATGTTGAGACAAGAAAAAAAATATCTAGTTGATTCTCTAGGAAATGTTGTAAATCCGATTGTATGAATGATTGTAAATCCCTCCTCAGGAGTCTAAACACAATCCACATACACATAGGGTAGAGCTGCTCACTTTTTTGCTGATCATTGGAGAATGAGAGGAATTGAAAATGCAGCAAGTGCACAACAGAGAGCTAACATATCCACTACAGTCTGCAAGTTGCAATTTCTCTCATGCCTCAGAAAACTTATTTTATATATAATTTTATATAATGTACAAGTTCTATTATCAAATAAATGTTGTCCTTTTGAACATTATATTCATCAGTGAATCCTGGGGGAAATAAATAAATAAATACATTAAACAAAACAACAACAACAACAATAAATAAATAAATAAATAAATATCCCAGATTCCACAAAAAATATTACACAGCACAGTTTTCGATTATGATAATAATGAGAATTTCCTGAGCCCTAAATGATTTATTTGAACAGTTCATTTTAAATTATAATATTATTTCTTAATATTACTATTTTTTACTGAATGTTTAATAAAATTTGATCTGATTTGAGCAGTCTGATCTGATCTGATTGCACAATGTGCATTTTTTTTATTTCTAAACTTCACACTGTATTCATTAATGTTATTTATATTACAATATATAAAAAAATGCTTTATCAAATATGTATCCATTATTTAGTGGAATTTGTTATTCAGTTTCAGGCAGATCCCTGCTATTAGTATTGTATCGTGAGAAAAAAAAAAAGTATTATATAATTGTATATTGTGAGGACTTATGCAATTTGAGATTGTGCATTATAAGAAATTATCATTCATGTTTTCATAACCGCTGGTCAAATTCAAAAACAAAACTAAAATTAAATCATCTTTGAGAGCAAGGGGGCCCCCTGGTGTTTCGGGGGCCCTACGCAGCTTGCGTATTTTGCATATAGGGAAGATCGGCTCTGGGTACGAGAGAAAAACAGAAAAGTAGCTTGATGGCATACAGACGTTGAAACAGGGCAATTCAAGAGTCACACCTTTAGTGAATAGAAGTCATCCATCCCAAACACTGAATGTATCTGCAATCATAGAACAAGGGATTCACAAGTATTGGCCAGTGTAATATTTTATTCAGGGGGGTTGGGAGTGTGCTGGAATGGCCCATGTAAAAATAGGTTCCCATTAACATTTAACAACATTTCAGGATGATAAAACATGGGGACTGTTCAGACCTTCAGGAACTGCGAATGACGGAGAATATTAATTATTCTCGCTGCGCTCTCTCTCAGATGCACAACAATTCTCAAAAGCCTCGTAGGTACAGGTTACCTCTGCAATTACCTCTCATCTCCTAGCAATGTCATCCCACCTCTCTTTTTGATTGGCTCGATGAACAAGTCTCACATGCTGTGTGACTGGACAACTCCACGTTTATACCTCTCCTGAGCTGTGATTGGTTAGACATAACCCAACATCTAAGCACAAGGCAGATGTGTCATCAGAGAGCAGCAGGCATAACGAAGAGTGATAGTTTCTTTATTTATATTAGTGTCGCACAATCTGTTCTGTCATAGCACATTATTATAGTTTTTGCGTACAGGAGGGGTGGGCACCATGTTACAAGGGCATGTGATAGCAACATGATGCTATTTGACAGATGCAGAGGTGACATCAACTGCTAATGACATGTAATATAACTCACAGTGAGTTTCTGCAGCAGTGCAGTCATATGACTTCAAATGTCTTGCATGGACTTGTTACATTAAAGCCCATGATATGTGATTGTTATATTTTATGTGAGTGGAAAATATGTCCACTACCATTGAAAAGTATGGAGTCAGTAATTTTTATTTTATTTGATTTTATTTTATTTGATTTTTTTTATAGAAATTCATGCTTTTAATCAGCAAGGATGTGTAAAATGTAGCAAGACTGACAGAGTTTAAATACATATTTGGTTTAATTATCAAGAATTATATTTCAAATTCAAATAAATGCTGTTTTTGAATTCTATTCATAAAAGAAAAAAATATCAGCATATCTGCTTTCAAAATTTATAATAATAAGAATAGCAACAAATCAGCATATTATAATAATTTCTTTTTTGTAATACCATTTTACATTCAGTGGAATTTGTTATTCAGCTTCAGGCAGATCCCTGCTATTAGTATTGTATCGTGAGAAAAAAAAATGTATTATATAATTGTATATTGTGAGGACTTATGCAATTTGAGATTGTTAAACCTGTGCTTAAACCTGTGTGGAGTGGGGTATATGAGTGGTTATGAACGAATGAATGAAACACATTTGTCATTGTTTCACGTCGTCTCGAATCGCGCTCGCGGAAAGCGCTTGAGAAACAGTGTCTCTTCCACGGCTCGTTATGCTTTCAACTCGTTTTTTTTTAGTCTAGAGCAAGACTGTACGACATTCACATTACATGATTTGACTGCTTTTTACGTAGAAAGGGCGACAGCGCACTGCATTATAAGAAATTATCATTCATGTTTTCATAACCGCTGGTCAAATTCAAAAACAAAACTAAAATTAAATCATCTTTGAGAGCAAATTTATAATAATAAGAATAGCAACAAATCAGCATATTATAATAATTTCTTTTTTGTAATACCATTTTACAATATTACTATTTTGTACTTTGTATTTTTGATCAAATGTGAACATGAAATCAATCAAAGCACATATTATTATTCATACTGTTACTATATATGACTTCAAATGTTCAATGTGGACTTAAAAGCCCTCAATGCATAATTGTTATGACAGCGTTCATGTGAATTAGCAAATTATCATTTGATGGAACATCACCAAATAGGTTTGTGTTTACCTGAAGTATTTTGGGCCTTAGCTAATTGGGGTCACTGTCTCCATAACAATGAACCGCAGTTAATTAAGCAAATAAATACAAACACTATCTGCATCTTAACATCTCACGTTTCCAGCGCATTTGGCACATTTCTACCAGTCGCCATTTCAGACATCAAATACCTCGTCTCGTCTGCCGCTACACGGTGACATGGCCGTTTACACCGACCTGGGATCAACTCTACCCCTCTCGATTAATGAAATTAATTAAAAACAGACATGGTTTTAATTAATGCTACACATTGACATTACACAGGCTAGTGGGCCATTTTAGCTTTGATCCTCATCGGCGACTAATGACATTTAGCTGAGGGCTATGTAGCATGTGTAAAAGGGCAGACTAGCCATTGGGTGTTTAGCTAGCAGGGCCCAGGGTACAACCTGGACTGCGGAGGTAAATGTTAGAGGTGATAAGAGCATGTCACAGCGACTGAGGAGAAATGAAGTCTGGACAGAAAATCCCGGAGACTGCTAACAACGATAAATTCAAATAATCTTTCATTTTTAGATTTAGAAAGTGATGCACAATCTTTGCTGGAGATTTGCTTCCCTTCTTTTCTCAGGGCAAAAAGGGAAAATTACTGCTTTATTGAGATAAACTGTTCTTTTATGTCTCTGAGAACACTTTGGAGTAAGTTTAAAAAAAAAAAAAAAAAGGTAGTGTTTGGTAGAAATGCTATCTTATCTAAGCTGCTCCATATATTCTGAGAAACGGCATGTTTAAAGTTGTCAATAAAATATGTATTTACATGCTTATTGAGCACATTCATTCAGCAATGAGCATCTTTCCTCGACTTTGTGAAGACAGTATATGAAGCTAGAATGAGAAGCTGTGAAATATGAAGTGTTAAACATTTCAAACAGTTATTTTCTGTATTGTTGTTTCATTATGATGCGTGTTTCATTAAGTAAGTGGCGTCCTTTTTATTTATTTATTTATTTTTTGATATATTTTATTCCTGTTTTCAGTGTCACATGATCCTTAAGAAATCATTCTGGTTTGCTGCTCAAGAAACATTTATTATTATCATTATCAATGTTAAAAACAGATGTGCTGCTTAATATGTTTATTTTATTTTATTTTATTATTATTATAATTTTTTTTTTTTTAGTTTCTTATTTTAATTTCTGGATTCTTTAATGAATAGACAGTTAAAAATAACATTATTTATATATTTATTTATTTACATACTGAATAAAAATCTTTCTGACCCCAAATCAATAGTGTACATTCTGATGAACAAATATTATGCTACGATGGTGTGACTGCACCAGTTGCACCCCCCCTAAGGATGGCCCTGTCGATAATTGTGATATAATATGCATGACTAGGAACAAATGAAAAGGCTCATTTTAAGTTTTCTCTTCCCATGATACATTTCTCTATCCATATATTGCTTGCTCATCCCAATTTTATATTCCTATACTGTAACGTTATTGTGCTTGCTCTACCATTATAGATGAGCCTCCAGATCTCCACATGAGGATCATAAAACATCAAAATAGCGGTGCATGGTTTCTATAGATCATTTCCTGCACAGAAAAACTTAGAAGATCAAAAGATTTTATATGGACTACTCATTCTGGCATCCTGGTATCAATAGTGAGGCAGTAAAATGAAGATCAATAGGGGAAGATAAGCAGTATTAAAGAGGAGGAGTTTGATCAGTACTACAGTGACAAATAGTCCCTCTGGTGTGCCCACACTGGGAAGATCTAGCTGAGAGCGTAAGAAATACTCTTGGGAGAGTGATGCATTATTTTATGTTGCCGTAAAGCCACGCAGTGGCTTGAATCTATAAAAAGCTTGCTCATAAATAACAGGAGTGTGGGCCTGAAAGATGACAAGATGGATGTGTATATGAATGTGCATGAAGGTGCATGCATTGTCATTGAATATATTTAGGTTAACACTAGGTGTATGTAGTTCTATTTATATGCATATGATGAAACTGCATAAACTAGTCCTTTGTAAATACAGTGCGTTTAGATTAAACTGCAATGCATTTAGAGTTTTGAGAGTCTTAAAGGAGTAGATTTCTATCTTTTTTTCCTCTCAATAGCTGTTTTTTCTGCTTCTGTGGTTGTGCAATGTTGACTTTCATGAATGCAGCCGGAATACATGCAGTCAACTGTAATGCCTCACACAACCTGCTGTAAACCGGAATGCGGTTTGTTAACATTTGTTAATTAACATTAAACTGTATTTCTAAATTCTTCAAAAAGCTTCTCATTTTTTTAAGTTTTACCCAATGTTAACAAAAACCTAGCTGTAAAGGTGTTAGCAAAACTGAAATAGTAACTCATGCTTGAATTGGATCTGTAAAGTCAGTCAGTGATAAAACATTATATAACCTTGATAAAACATCACAAATGTATTTTTTTTCACCTGCACAACAGAATAACTTGAACTCATTCTATATGGTTTTAGACATTTAAGAGAACATGAATGAAATTGCACTTACTCTTTTACTCTTAGCTTAGCTTAGTGAATATTTAGTGAATAATTTAAATCGTAGGTCTGTTCCTCACATAAAACTGATATGCATTTAGAAGACTATAGAGAATATAATATAATGCATGGGCTATTTTTATCAATTATTTTGATGATTTGTGTCCTTTTTGAAGCTTCAAAGCTCTAGTTCTCATTAATTAAAATTGAACGGAAAGAAACAACAAATACACTCTTCAAAATTTCTCCTTTTGTGTTCCACAGAAGAAACAAGTCAAAGAAAGGGTTTAGAATGACATGAGGGTGGTTAAATGATGACATAATTTTCATCTTTGGCTTAGCTATTGCTTTAATAAGATGTAGACCCAGAGATCAAGAGATTCAACATACAATGTTAAACAGCAGTGCATGTCAAACTGTCATTTTAAACTTGCCTCTCATTCAGAAACAGGCTTTCTATTATACTTTATATATAACATAAAACTTGTATTGACAGTGCTGTCACATGTCTGATGTAGTTTAGCTCATCTTTAAAACATGAAGTTCACCGTCTTGTAAGCCAATTTCTATATGACTGTGTTTTTCTATATCGTGTGTGAATTTGACTTACAGGCTGGTTATGGAATCAGTGTAGAAACGTTTAGCATGTTGAGATGAACAGTCAGCAGAGAACGACTGAACTAGTGTCACTTGAAAAAAGCTCATCTAACTCAAAGAATGATCACTTACTCTTGTTGAAAAATTGAGAAAATATGATAGTTGTGTGAATGATGTATCCATGAATAGGCATTTTTCAGCAATATTATTATTTCATTTGTCTACAGGTTGGCTTTGTCAGCATTTTATTTTGTTAATTGCTCTTAGAACAGGTTGGCTAGTTGAGCTTAAACTGCCAACAAACCCCAGGATTAGACTGACTCGCTAATCAATAACCTATTACCAATCAGACAAGACTTTCTCTCCGGTTTCTTTCTACTTTCTCGTGTTGAGCATGCAAGTGTGTGCCTGTGCAACCAAGCCTAGCGAGGTTTGGCCCTTGAAGACAGAATAATTTACACACAACAATCTGTTGTGTGCACGAAAATCACATTGGTTATATTGATTTATGGAAGCCACAAAATAAAACTTTATGTAAAGGATAGCATCAAATAAATCCTCTACGATGGTCATTTTTACCATAAAATAGCCAACTTTACAAAGTTGCATCAAATAAATCTGCTGCAATGTTTGTTTCATCGAAACTTCATAAATGCTTTTGCTAGAGTGTCTTGGAAATCATTCTCAGGGCAGGACATTACAGACTGGCACTAATCATAAGGCTGGAATTTAATGCTTAATTCTCAGATTTCTGACTCTGGATGGCAACCAATCATATTCCACTCCGCCCAAGGCCACTGTGAGATTGGATGGTATCCAGACATCAGTGCAGGGCATTTGTCAGCTGGGATCAGCAGTACTTTGTGAGTGTGAGCAGTATGATATGTTAGTATAATCTCATTCCTCACAGTGTAAAGTGTTTGCCGGTATAAGCATATGTGTGTATGTGAGCAAAGAAGTGATCATATGTATGCAAACTGGGTTCCAAGTCATTTTAAGTTATATTAAGCAATATTTTATTCATAAATAATAAAGCAGGGGGGAAATTTATATTTTTAAGACAATATACTTGTATATTAAATAAGATATTTTTACATGAGAAGCATGTTTCATGCATTCATTGAAAAAGTTTTAATATTTATATTATATTATTATTAATATAAATATTTTCTGGCTTTATTATTGTTAGGGCTGGCAAGGGGGCTTTTATATATATCAAAAGTGTTTTTGTTTTTTTCTGCATCTGTGGTTGTGCAATGTTAACTTTCGTGAATGCACATGGTATTTTAAAATTGTATATATCCTATTATATTTTTTTTATATCCAAATACCTAAATTAGAAACTTTCTATACCCACTGTAAAAAAAAAAAAAAAGATAAATAATAAGTAGTACAAAGTAGTACATAAAACAATGATTTAATGGAGTATGTTTTACAAGAAAATATTTCAGTCTTTCTACTTCAAAATTGCACATTTATTTCAGTGTGTTCAATTTTGAGAGAAAATTGTTTCTACACCATTTTTTTTTCAGTGTAATAATTGTATTTATTTATTTAAATCATAAACAGGTACCCTTGCTAGGGAGATTTCTTTAGAAATTGCACTGAACAGAATGTCTCTGCACATTTCTCTGGTATATAAAAAATAATGTATTTTAAAATCAGAAAAAAAATAAAAAATTACACTTCGCCTTTAAGCCTTGAGCTGTGAAGTTATTTGGTCTTGCTCTCTGAAAGACCACCTGAACCTCCATGGTGCTTAGCTCTGTAAGAGGCACAAAGACTTACCCTGAGAGTCTTTCCTAAGACGTGCCGTCATAAAAGCAAAAATGTGGTCTTAAGCTTTATCCCCCCTTAGGGTGAAGGAACATACATTCATTCTCTGCTATTTTATAGTATCATAAATGGAACCTTGTTAGCTTTATTCCACTGGGAGATAGATTGGTTTGTCATTTCTTGCATCGCCCCATCTATAGCAAAGGTTTCGTTTCCACCTCTTGGGCTAGATTAATGAAATAGCTATTTCCTAAAAGGCTTTTCCTGTAGTGGTAATGTTAAAATAAATCTTATGGAGAAAATGTACAGTAGTTTGGGGTCAGTATTTTATTTTTTCGTACTTTTATTCAGCAAAGATGTATTAAATTGATCAAAAGTGACCATTTAATAATTAATATTATTGGAATATTATTTTTTAGAAAAAATATTCTTGTTATTTTTCTTAAATCACAGCCTTTTGTGCTTTTATAATCTCACTATGCCACAATTTTATTTTAATTTGATTAACTGTGCAGCCCTACTAACCTAAAATTGTGTTTGATTGTATGGTATGAGAAGCAATAGTGTCGTGTCAATGTCTCATTACATTACTGAGAAAAGACATAATAGGGTGTTTGACGTTTGAAATGCCTCTCTCTGATGCAATTTAAGTCAGGTTGTTAGACAGTACTTTAAAAGTCTGACATTTCACTCCTACTCGTGATGAGAGATTCCTCAGTTAATTCCTCCTCTACTCCAGAAGGAGACAAGTGTGAATGCTTTTATCCTGAACTTACTCTTGCATCATCTGTTTTGCCTGCCTGTGTGCCATCAGCAATGTTCTCTGGCTGGCTTCTTCTTCCCATCCATGTATCTGCTATGTTCATGATGCTGAATGTCTGCTGGTATTTTAACCAGAGCAAAACAACGGAGGAATCATTTCTGTACTTCTCAAAATTTGACAAAAAAAACAAAACCTTAAAACCAGCCTCATAGAGGGTTTTCACACAGATTATTTGGCATTAATAATTTAATGGATAAAAAAGTAACAGAATGAAAGTTCTGTAGTCAATTACACACCCTCATATTATTCCAAACCTGTATGACTTGATTTAATCTGTGAAATGCAAAATAATATATATATATATATATATATATATATATATATATATA
>NW_015630980.1:115587-116371 GCF_001515625.1 Sinocyclocheilus rhinocerous
AAGGTGTTCAAGTGCAGAAACAGAATAATCAAATGTAAAGTAAAATATCATTGCATAGTCTTCACTGTATAAATTAAATATAGATTAATTATTGTTCAAACTACACAGTAATTCAGTCAAGAGCAGTGAGTGGTTTTCTCTCTTTTATTTTCTTGGATTAACATTAAGGACCGACAGCAGCTTGTAAATTAGGTGTGGTCACTTTAAGAGACAATGCATCTAATATAATAATTCTTTCTCAACTGTTTTGTTCACTTAAAACATAATTGACAGTTTTCTAAGATACATGCCAAGACAGGTATTTTGACATAATTTTGTATATATTTGTCCGTTCAAGCACAAGAAGTGGCAAAACTCAATTCGGTGATAATGGGCTGTACGTGAGACGCGGCAGTAGGCTACACATCGCGCAGGTGCTGAATTCATCTCTTTTGCGTATTTTTGTGCTTAAATGTTTAAATTGATGAGGTGTATTTGTTCGTTCAATTGCAAGAAGACGCGAAGTAGAATTCAATTCGGTGTTCGCTCGTCTGAGGGTGCTTTCACACCTGGCCCGTTGTTTCGGAACCCCTGGCGCGTTTCCCCCCTTAGCTCGGTTCGTTTGGGCATATGTGAACGCGGCAATCGCGCTCGGATCCGTGCCAAAACAATCGGTCCGAGATCGCCTGAACGAGGTGGTCTCGGCTCGCTTGAAAACAAACTCTGTAGCGGTTCGGTTGTAGTGAGAAAGCAATCCGATCCAACGGACCAACGAACCAGGCTATATCACAATTTATGATGGGTA
>NW_015630980.1:119859-122359 GCF_001515625.1 Sinocyclocheilus rhinocerous
TTTTCATTTTATAATGCCGTCTTATTGCTCTTCTTCGTAGTAGGTGCATTTTAAAAATGTTTTCCCGATCAATCCTGGACTCCTGCTCAAAATGATAAATTAATATAACGACAGCTAAAAAACAAAACAAAACAAAAAAAACAATAAGCCCGCAAAGCTGTTGTCGTTGCATCCTGATGGATGACAGCCGTGACAGCTAAGTGAAATCCCGGAAAATAACCCGTGGAACTTTGACAAATGAGAGAGCAGTTTACTTGCGCGTGACTTGTATTAACAAATTTGGTCCGTTTAGAAACGTTGCCGTTTGAAAGCGAACCACACCAAGAATAAAAAGCAACATTGTAATAATTTTAATCCCTGTTTTGTAACAAAGCAATCGATCTACAGGTGTGAAAGCACCCTGAGACGCGCTCTCGTGTGCGCACTGAACACAGCGCGCAAGTACTTAGTTGAGCTATTTCACATCTACTTGTGTTGGAATTCTTTAAAATCTCTTGAATGTTTTAATTGACAAGGCTTAAAAGCACGTGCCAATGATCAGCTTTCGTGACAACACGCAGCAGTGGCCCATTAACAGTCCTGAACGTATTTCATGCAGGTCTTGGGCAGTCAACGGGGCCCCCCCACAGCCGTGGGCCCCTATAATCGTCACCACTTTTCACCCCACTAGCGACGGCCCTGATTTTAGGTCAAATGTAATTTTTCTATTTTTTATTTTGTAATATTATTATTATTATTATTATTATTACCAATGCTCTGTAACAAATGTATTATTATATAATACTGGATTATTTAAAATTATTACAGGCTCCGTAGTGAACGTGGTGACGTCATCACATTTTGATGAGCATTGATGCGTCAAAAGAAACCTATGCATTTTGTTCCTCTGAGCCAAACAAATAACTAAATAGACCTGTTTTTCACTGAAAAGCACCTATAATAATATTGTAATGAATGCCTATAACTTGCTTGGAAAATGTTATACTGTATGTAGACAGAATTTTATTTGGAGTGTAAAACACACACCAATGAAAATAGTCAGGATTAAACCATCACACACATGTTTTTATAATATCAAAATCATTCTGTCATTACACGTTTATGACTGATGTGAAGTGTATACTGTGTTTTTGTTCACAAGTGAAGACATACGGCCACACACTAACCACACAACAAAAAAAACCACAGAAAGTGAAGAAATGGGGAACCTGCTCTTGTGGACCTTCACTGTACTTCACTGTCGATATATTGATCTGGTTGGCTGGCAGGTCGATCAATGTCAAAAGGGAGCGCTGTGCTTTGAAGCTAATCTAAGAGCTGAATTCTCATGCTCAGATTCTTAAGCATTAAAAGACATTGAGCTTCAGATCAGCTTATACAAGCAACACACAAACACACTCTAAATAATATACAGACTTAAATATGATGGATTGATTTCACAATTGAATGCATTCATGAATGTGACCGGAGTTAAGATGCATCGTATGGCATGTGTTTGTGCAGTGCTTTTGTTTGATTTATGCCACAGCAGAGGTTCTGTTGTGGAAGAGGATGTATAGGTTACTAGGATCAAAGTTGCACAGAACAAGAAGACACTGAATCCAGTGATCCACAGCATGCACCCCTGCATGCATGAACACACACAGACACACACAAAGTTTCCTGTGAGGGGTAGGTTTAGGGGTAGGGTTGGTGTAGGGCAATAGAATATACGGTCTGTACAGTAGAAAAACCATTACGCCTATGGGATGTCCCCACTTTTCACAAAAACAAACCTGTCTGTGTGTGTGTGTGTAAAAAATATTTGTGTAGGGTCATTAATTTTTGAAAACTGAAAATATAAAAATAAAAACAAATTCAAAATATGAATAAACTCTATAATAGTATATAAATAATATACATAAAGTTAACACTGGATGGTTGCCAAGGTGTTGCTGTGCAGGGTGTTGTGGCTGGTTAACGTAAAAGTTTACTACTTAGCCAGGAGAAATAATGTAAATGTATACTACCGTTACTACAGTCTTCAGTGTCCCATGATCCTTCAAGAAATTTCTCTAATATGCTCATATATTGTGCATGTGATGGAACCTGAATATCAAAAGACTTGAGGTGGGCCCTTTTGACTTAAGCCATCAAGCCTTATGCATTTGTTATAGTATTTCTGAGAAACAACATCTACATGGATTTAATCCTACTGATGATTTTGTGATTAACCATCAAACAGAATCCATTAAGTAAAAGACATCACAGGGGTCGCCACAGAAGACGGGGCAAAAATGCGTCTAAATTTAGCATCTCAGCAGGTGTGTTGGATTGGAGTGTGTCATTAAATGAGAGGAAAAACAATGAAAGAGAGATAAAGAAGAACAGGTGGACATCTGGGAGGAACACAGAATTGTCATACCTGAATGACATTCACACAAATTATCTCTCTTCATTCGGTGTCCTGCTTTGCATTGTGTAAAGATGGAAGGAGAAGAATGAGGCGGCGAGGCGTGGA